>NC_079199.1:36246491-36416491 GCF_029499605.1 Hyla sarda | reverse complement strand
TTAACTTTAATGTGATTTTTATTGACTACTTTTGTTCTGTCTTTTGAAGTTCTGAAGACGAATTAGATGTTCTTTTACATGGGACCCCTGAGCAGAAACGGAAGTTGATTCGTGAATGTCTTACCGGTGAAAGTGAGTCTTCTAGTGAGGATGAGTTTGAAAAGGAGATGGAGAAGGAGCTAAGCTCTACAATGAAAACAATGGAGGGGACATGGCAGGGTCTTGGCCCAGGTATGTGAATAGCTTTTTAGGGTCACGCATAGTGCATCCATAGCGTATTTGACTCTGTGGATTCATAAACTGACGTCCCTAGTGTGTACCTCCTTCTGTGCCCATGCATCCTGCTTTTGTCTGCTCGTAACATAGTTCATAAGGTTGAAAAAAAGACCAGAAGAGTCCATAAAGTTCAACCTATATCCCTAAAGAGTCCCTACTAGGTTGATCCAGAGGAAGGCAAAAAAAAAAAACTCATATTAGAGGTAAAAATTCCTTCCCGACTCCAAATATGGCATCAGAAGAAAATCCCTGGGTCAACGTTCTGTCCCTATAAATCTAGTATACATAACCTGTAATGTTATTCTCCAAAAATGCATCCAGACCCCTTTTGAACTCTTTTACCGAGTTCACCATGACCACCTCCTCAGGCAGAGAATTCCACAGCCTCACTGCTCTTACAGTAAAGAACCCCAGTCTGTGCTGGTGTAGAAACCTTCTTTCCTCAAGACGTAGAGGATGCCCCCTTGTTATAGATACAGTCCTGGGTATAAATAGATCATGGGAGAGATCCCTGTACTGTCCCCTTGATATATTTATACATAGTTATTAGGTCTCCTCGTATCAGCAATCTGCCACTACAAGAAGACACACAGCGATTTGAGAGTCACCACGTGCCTGTGCAGTGTACTCGCAGACATGGCGGCCACTCTCGACCTAGCTCAGGGAGTGACAGCAATGTCTGTGAGTACACTGCGCATATGCGTGGAGATTGGGCAGTGGGCAGCAAAATCTGTTGAAGAAAATCTGCAGAAGATCTGCAACAGAAAATACGCATGTGTGAACGTACCCTAATAATGTTTTTTATGTTTATAGAACTACTGTCAGATTGACTTTTTTGTCCTTTTATAGTGTAATAATGGCCCAGCTGCATAATATTTTGGGAGAAGGGTACATTCAGTGTGTAAATGTGCATGGTTTCAGTAGTCCTCTCAATTCTATTACTGAGAATAGTAGTCCTCCTGTTTGCAGGTTTAGAGCAGGAAAATGCACAGCCAATAGGACCTCACACATGTAAAGATTAGGTGAATATAGCTAAAGTTTTGTATATTATAAAAAATGTCTGATCATTCATGTTACTATACTAATTTTCTTTGAATATATGTCTTTTTGTTTTCGTTCTGGTTATTCTTGAAATAACTTGTACTATAGATGGCTCTACAAGCACTGCCACTACGTCAGGAGAAGCCAGCCAGCAGCAGCAGTATTATGATGAAGTTTACTTTGACTCTGACTCTGAGGAGGAAGGTAAGTTAGCATCTTATAAAGAACGGGTTGTCTTAAGTCATATGGTGTGAATTGAGGTGGAAGAGAAAATGTTGCAGCATTCAAAAGGGAAACAATATGGATTTATTCTCCTGTTCAGCAGCAGCAGCTCTTCAGACCAACATTAGGACACTTTGCAAGCGAATAGATGTATATGTAGATTACATTAAATGACTTAGCTGATCATCAGGTGTCCTGCTATTGTAATAACAAGCCATGAACTGTTATGGTTGAGCGGCGATGATGCTGCTATGTGCATATTGTTCTTTTTTTACATATACAGTATTTTTTTTTTTTAAATATATTTTACTAATATCTCTTTAGTGTACTTACCACCAGCCTGTAGTTCCCTTTTTCCAGCCTGCAGGCTCAGAAACCTTCTCAGTCACCATTAATTCTGTCCAGAGTAATAGTAAATAGATGACAGGGAGAAAGAGGGATGCGGCTGCAGCTTCTCACTTAAAGGAACTATGTCATCAGTGTCACCTGCACTAACCTGTCGGTACAGACAGGTAGTGCAGGTGACACTGATGACAACCATACTTACCTTGTCCTGTTCCATGCGGTAGTTCTCCGGCAACCCTTTTCAATATCTTCAGCTCAGGACCTGACTTGGAGCATGGGCGGAGCTTAGTGACATCACCGCAGAGAACAGCAGCGGTGACGTCACTAAGCTCCGCCCATGTTCCAAGTCAGGCCCAAAGCTGAAGCCGGAGAACCACAGCATGGAACGGGACAAGGTAAGTACCGTTGTCCTCAGCATCGCCTGCACTATCTGTCTGTACTGACAGGTTAGTGCAGGTGACACTGATGACAGATTTTCTTTTAAAAAGATTGTCTACTGAGCAGAAGAGGTATTGCCCTTCTCCCTCGCACTCCCCTTCCACCCTGCTTATGTCTTGGAAGTGTACCTTGTGAGATGAGGGCAGGTACCAAAATCACATTCATCACGTGTGGGCATGCCTGCAGGTGATGTCCACTAGTACATGTTGCTGTAATATTGTATACTTCGTACAGAGCTGTGACCAGGGTGGCAGAAGAGCACTGCGGAGCAGAAGAAGGAATACATTTTCTGCTCCCCAGACAACCCCTTTAAGGTGATCAGCAGTGGGAAGAAATATCTACACAACTCTTAAACCTTGCTTAAAGTGGTTTTCCCAAGATAACACTTCACCTATCCACACTATCAGGACCCCCACTAATCACAAGGAACTGGAGTCCTTTTTCTCCCAGGTGAATGGGAGTATGAATAGTCAGGGGCATATGCACCACTCTTCCCTTTACTCTGGGGGAAGAGGTTGCGGAATGGACCCTTGTTCCAGTGGTTAGACATCATATCTCACCGCGCGTAAACTCTTTAATTGTTACAAATTTTTCTTAGGGGATGAAAATGGAAAGAAAAAAAATCGTAGACAAAAGCATAAAGTACTGACTAATGATGACTTGCTATATGACCCAAATGAGGATGACCGCCATCAGGAATGGGTAGATTCCAAAAGGAGAGGGTAAGGCTATAACATTTCTCATATAATTAGAGTTGTTCCCTTAATCAGATTAGGAGCTAATATTCTGTTATAGGGAGAAGAAATGTATAATCCTCATTTTAAGGAGCTGTCTCGGTGATTATTGATGTGTGTGCTGTATATTTTATATGGTGCCGTCATATTCTAAACAATCGGCCTGAAAGGAGGCTCACAAAGTCTCTTTAGTTCCCAATTACAGAGCTGTACATACCATATTTTCTATTAGAATAAAGCTTCTTGGACAGAATACCTCCATAATGTAGCTTATGATGGCATATGCCAGGATTGTGTTTTTTCTTTGATTCTTTATGAATCATTTAGATATTAATTCAGAAATACACGATGGTAAAGTGTATAAATATTTCTTTGAGTGGTGTATAACAGATCTGCGCAATAGGTATCCATACTATGGAAGTGTGGTAATATTGGTAAATATAAGTCAGGATCAATGTTACTTGAGGTTTTTCTAATCTTCTTCTTTTTTCTATTTCTAGTTACAGAAATATAAGAAAACAAAGGCAATCGCAAACTCATCCAACCAAACTTAAACCCCCTCCCCACAGTGATGCCATTTTAAACTGTCCAGCCTGCATGACTACACTTTGTTTGGATTGCCAAAGGTACGTGAAGCTAATATGCTGTGTGTTCACTCGGGGTTAAATACATAAGTGTAAGTCACTGTGCCCTGGTTCTTGGCACATAGTGTCACGGGGATCTGTTATCTGCCACGAGATTCTGGATAATGGCGAACATCAGCAATCAGCTAATGTCCGCCATTAACCCTTCAGATGCAGCAATAAAAAATTAAATTACCCCGATTTCCCATTTTAGTAATAAACCTATTTGGCATGGCCGTGTGCTGAAATGTCTGAACTATTTAAAATCTAATGTTAATGATCCTGCACAGTGACTGGTGTAAACATAAAACAATACCAAAGTCCAAAATTGCACATCCCATAAAAAAGTAATAAAGCAGTACAGTAATTGAAAAGCATGTAAACATGGGTATCATTTTAGTCATATTGACCTGCAGAATTAAGAGAACATGTCAGTTTTACCATTTAAAAGCACTACATAAAAACATGAAAAGGGTTATCACAAGGTACAATTGGTCGCACAAAAAAAAAGAAGCCCTCATATGGGTCTGTGGATGGAAAGAACAAAAATGCCAAAAAATTTAAATTGGCTGTTACAGGTGAATTATAGTATTGGGAAATAAATGTTAGTCTTTTTATAACCTTTTAATTTTGACGGTTCTTGCAATGTATTATCTGTATAAATGTCTTAAGAATCTGTCTTCTCAAAATATGCAGCTATGTGTGCATCACATGACCAGGGCTGAGTTCTATTCACTAGAAGTAAACAAACTGTTAACAGCAAGCAGAGATCTTGAGAAACTGATACAGAAAGTGCACTGTACTTTATTTATTTTTAATTATTACATAAAAATGCCATCTGTTTGCTAAAACCAGACTATCCTATCATCTATGTGTTATGTTATATTGTAGGGATCGACCGATTATCGGTTTGGCCGATATTATCGGACGATAATCACAATTTTGGACATTATCGGTTTCGGCAATTACCTTGCCGATATGCTGATAATTCCCCCGGCCAGAGACGACCGCCGCTGCCCCATTGCCTCCCCCCCATCCTCTGCCCACATATCGCTGCCCCATTGCCTCCCCCTCCCCATCCGATGGGGCAACTGTGGTGGTCAGACTCAGGACCCCAGGACAGGCAGGGGGAGAGAAGCGGGTGGCAGCGGCGGTCTCTGGCCCGGCAAAAGCCACTGCAGTTCATTGATTTAAAGCACCTGTTTTAAATCATTGATCTGTAACGGCTTCTGCCCCACCGGGGGGGGGGTAGAAATAGCCGATAACTTATACCGGAATATCGGTATAAATTATCGGCTATCGGCCTGAAAGGTGACAGATTATCGATATCGGCCCTAAAAAAAATCGATATCGGTCCATCCCTATTATATTGTTATGCTTTACTTACTAAAGATTATTTTAGCTTGTATGAATGCCTCATGAATCTAAGGGCTGTAATTTTTCTCTGCAGGCATGAATCCTATAGAACTCAATACAGAGCCATGTTTGTCATGAATTGCACAGTCAACAAGGAAGAGGTTTTAAAATTTCCTGAACAACCCATGAAGAACAGACGGGCAAAAAAGAAGCTGAAGACTCCCTCTGCAGACTCAGCAATGGAAACTCAAAGTACAGCCGTGGACTTGTACCATCCGGTGAAATGCAATGAGTGCTCCACAGAGGTTGCGGTTTATGACAAAGACGAAGTGTACCATTTCTTTAATGTATTAGCCAGCCACAGCTAGGAACCTTGACCTCCTCTGTGATGCTGCACGTCACGTTTTATATAATATTATAATTTTTTTTTTTATCGATTTGCATTTTTAACAGTGAATTTTTTTTTTAGATGGCCATATTCCCCCCCCAAAGACTTTAAGAAAAATGGCTAAAAGGGAAATGGCATATTTTTCTCTTTTTGGAAATCCTTCCAGAGACTCAAAGCCCCAATACCCATTGATTATCTGTAGTATTTCAAGATGGTTTCTGTATTAAGACATGTAAATAATGTGTACAATACTTTTTTCACAATTATTAGTTTGTGCTTGAAATCCAAATATTATTTAGTTGTGTTTTTTTTTTTTTTTATCTTTTTTTTTTATTTTATTTAAAACGTCATCTGTTTTTTTTTTTTCTTGCTCGTGTCATTGGGAGGACACAGAAGACCGTGGGTATAGGCTGGTGACACTAAACAAGAAATCTTTAGCTCCCACCACACAGGCTATAACCCCTCACTTCAAGGGGTTGTCTGGTGAGAAAATACAATCTGGGCACGGCAGATAAATCAAGATAACAAAAACTTTATCTCCTCTTCTTGCTCCTTCATAGTCTCCAATATCAGGGCACCCTGCACGCGCGTGGTGACACTGCTTTTACCTGAGCTGCATATTGTAGCATCTACAGCTAAGGCAAGCGCCGCTCGCCAATCACTGACCATCGCTGCAGGCAGTGAATGGTGCTGTTGTGTCGCATCTGCAGCTCCAGCCAGCTTTGTGGTTGGGAAGTTCGGGGTCCTGATACCAGAGGCAACCGGGGAGAGAAGGAGAGTTAACCTTTTTGTTTTATCTACTAGGCAATTAATGCCCCCCCTTTCCCTTAATATGGTGCTGTGGAACGGGGGGAGAAATAAAAAATAAAAAAAACTCATACTTTCATAGCCCTGGTCCCCTGTTGGTCGGCCGCAGATCCTTTTTTCAGTGATTGAGCGGGGAGATCCTGTGCCAGCTGCTTGTTTCAGAAGAAGGAACTGAGAAAACACCAGGATTGCTTGAGCAGAACAGGATCTACTGCAGACCTAACCGGTGACCAGTGCTAAGCATTTGTTTTTTTGTTTTTTCTTTCTTTTGCACATACCGGTGTTGGGTGGGAGGTAGTCGGGTACAGGGGAATCGGGTCTGGGGCAGTTTGATTGCTTTTGTGATTAATTGTATAACCCCCCCCCCCCCCCATAGGTAGTATCAGATAGGGTACCTGAAAGGAAACACCAAAACATAGAAGTCTATGTGAAAAAATAAAAAATCATGATTCCCAGATAAAAACCTACATAATCTCAGCATAATGCAATTTTTTTAAGCTGCCTCTGAGCCAAAAAACTCCAAGTGGGTCCAGCGTTTCATATTTCCATATTAACTTCCAGCTAGCATCTGGCCGCAGCGGTTTTTTTGCTTTTTGTGGGCTCAGGCTGGGTTCACATCAGCATTTTTCTTTTCTGTTGCTTTTGAGAAACTGAAATAAACTAAAGATAACGCATCCCATTCATTTCAATGGGTGATTTTTCATTTCTGCTATCCTCAGTTTTTATCAGCTTTGATTTAAAGGAGATCTGCAGCCCTAGACACTTATTCCTATCTGCAAGATAGGGGGCCCGACCACTGGCTTCCCCCGCGATCTCCGGTACGGGGCCCCCGACTCTGCCGTGCAGGAGGTGTCGGCTGCAGCATAACGCCGTAGCCGACACTCCCTCTCCATGTATCTCTATGGGAGAGGAGGAGATGCAGCGTTCATGCATCCCCTGCTCTCCCATAGAGCTGTATGGAAGGGGCGTGTCATCGACCTCAGTGAGCTTGACGACACGCACATTAGCTGCAGCAGTTCCTGGTCCCCTGGTTCAACTTTGAATGCAGCGTCTAAAGGGTTAATAGCGCGCGGCACTGCGATCAAGGCCGCGCTATTAGCCACGGGTTCCCGGCCTCTTGTTAGAGGCCGGGCCCGACCCACTATGATGGGGTCGGGAGCGGACACATGACGTTCCAGTACGTCATGTGTCCTTAAGGGGTTAAGGATGCTGATCCTGTTACCAGTGTTTAAAAAAAAAAATGCTCACGGGATGAGCGTGTGTTTAAATCAGTGGGTCCCGACTGCTATTAGCAGCAAGGACCCAGGGTTAATACTGGGCATCACCGATTGGGCCCATGCCTGGCATTAACCCTTTAGATGCTGCGATCAAAGTTGATCTTCATGTCCAAAATCAAAGTGAAAGCATCCTGGCAGCTCAGTGGAGCTGATTGGGACCATTGCGATGTCCTGATCAACTGAGAGGACGGTGGGAGGGCCCTAAACTGCCTCCTCGCCGTCTAATTGGTCTTCTATTGCCCCAAGCCTGCCATGCAGGCTGGAGCAGCAGAGCACCGATAACACTGATCAATGTTATGCTATGGCATAGCATTGAACGGAGTATGCAATCAAAAGTTTGTATGGTATAGCCCCCTATGGGGACAAAAAAAAAAAGTAAAGTGTAAAAAAAAAAAAAAAAAAAAAAAAAAAAATTGTTAAAAAATAAGTAAAATGTGAATAAACCCTTCCCCTAAAGATTTTTTTTAATCGTACCCCCATTTCCCATTTTTAAATAAAATAATGTAATAAAAAACAAAAAATAATCATGTGGTACCACCACGTGCGTAAATGCCCGAACTATTAAAATATAAGGTTATCTAAACTGCACGGTCGATGGCGTACATGTAAACAAATACTAATGCATCATTGGTAACTTCATATACCATAAAAAATTTATCAAAAGCGATCATAAAGTCCAATCAAAACAAAAATGGTACCGATAAAAACTTCAGATCACGGTGCAAAAAATTAGCCCTCATACCGCCCCGTACGTGGAACAATAAAAAAAGTTATAGGGGTCAGGAGATGACGGTTTTAAACGTATTCATTTTTGTGCATGTAGTTATGATTATTTGTCTAGAGGTAAGACAATCAAACCTATATAAGTAGGGGATCATTTTAACCGTATAGAACCTACAGAATAAAGATAAGGTGTCATTTTTACCGAAAAATGTACTGCGTAGAAACAGAAGCCCCCAAAAGTAAAAAAAAAATACATACATACATTTTTTGTTAAATTTTTCTTTTTTTTTTTTCCGTTTTGCTGTGTATTTTTTTGGGTAAAATGACTTATTGCAAAGTATAATTGGTGCAAAAGATAAGCCACAATATGGATTTTTCGGTGCAAAATTGAAAGGGTTATGATTTTTAAAAGGTAAGGAGGAAAAAACGAAAGTGGAAAAACCCTGCATCCTTAAAGGGGTACTCCGGTGCTTAGACATCTTATTCCCTATCCAAAGGATAGGGGATAAGATGCCTGATCGCAGGAGTCCCGCTGCTGGGGACCCCCATGATCTTGCACGCGGCACCCTGTTTATAATCAGTCCCCGGAGAGTGTTTGCTCCAGGTTTGATTAGCGGCGACCGCAGGGCCGACGGCGTGTGACGTCACGCCTCTGCACCGTGTGACGTCACGCTCCGCCCCTCAATGCAAGCCTACAGGATGGGACGTGATGGCTGTCACGCCCCCCTCCCATAGACTTGCATTGAGGGGCGGAGCGTGAGGTCACACGGGGCAGAGGCGTGACGTCACACGCCGCCGGCCCCGTGATCGACAGTAATCAGACCCGGAGCGAACACTCTTCGGGGACTGATTACAAAAGGGGTACCGTGTGCAAGCTCACGGGGGTCCCCAGCGATGGGACTCCCCCGATCAGGCATCTTATCCCCTATCCATTTTGCAAAATGTTTTTTTTTTTGTATTTTACCCCACAAATAATTTTTTTTGTTTCGCTGCAGATTGTTATATAAGTGCTATAATTACAAAGAATAATTGGTGACGCAAAAAACAAGCCCTCATATGGGTCTGTAGGTGCAAAATTGAGTCCTTAAGGGTTTAAGAACAAGGGCCCTCAGGTACCATCCAACCTGGTTGCGGCAGCTGGAGGTGGTAAAAGCCAAAAACAGCCTAATGGACTATATTACACATTCACCTAACTCCTATAGAAGTTGAAGTAACAAGTTGTGCGGGGAAATTCTCAGGTTGGACATTCAGACACGTTTATAACCCTCAATGCAACATGTTTTGCGGCAAAACCACTTTATCAGGCATAGCTTCTGTATTTGGCTTCCAAATCCTTCTGCTCTGCTGCTCTCTCATTCCGACATCCACTGCTCAGGAAGGGTTGTGTTCTAGGCAAGCATTGAGCCCTTCCTCACTCACAGTGCAGTCACTTCCTCCCTTAGTCTGCTGTGCTGTGTCTCTTTATCCAATCACTGCAGGGTGCTCTGTAACCCCCTCCTCTCTATTTTCATGCTGCAATCTGATAGGCAGGAGTGTGCTAGTCCCGCCCTCACTTCCTGGACTTTGTCCCAGCCTGTGCTTCAGCTGGGACAAAAGTTGATTCTGCAGCTGGACAGGATTATGTCCTGGATGGTATGGGGACCCCTAGTTGTGTTGTTTTTTATAAGCTATTATTTCTATAAAAAGGAGATAAACATTTTTTATGAAGTATGATAGAAAGGTTAATGTTTTTGCAAGATGTACAATATATAAAAAGTGTATGAATCGCGCAGTGCCCATTTAAATTTTGCTCTTTCATTCTATTAAATGAGGTTCTACTGTAGTTGTAAGTGAAAAAAATAGGATGGTAAAAGTTTGTGATTTTATTTGTCTTGTTAGGCAGCCTGAGCCCTTTCTAGCATCAAACAATGCCTTACTTAATGCCACATACTGTACACTGCTTAAAAAAATAAAACAACACAATGTAATTCCAAGTCAATG
Source organism: Hyla sarda (assembly GCF_029499605.1). Classification (NCBI taxonomy): domain Eukaryota; kingdom Metazoa; phylum Chordata; class Amphibia; order Anura; family Hylidae; genus Hyla; species Hyla sarda. Next base: position 36,406,281 of record NC_079199.1, on the reverse strand, counting down.
ACACTTCTGTGAAATCACACTGTCCACTCAGGACAATTAGCATGATACCCCCAATAAAGGAGTGGTTCTGCAGGTGGTGACCACAGACCACTTCTCAGTTCCTATGCTTCCTGGCTGATGTTCTGGTCACTTATGAAAGCTGGCGGTGCGTTCACTCTAGTGGTAGCATGAGACAGAGTCTACAACCCACACAAGTTGCTCAGGTAGTGCAGCTCATCCAGGATGGCACATCAGTGCGAGCTGTGGCAGGAAGGTTAGCTGTGTCTGTCAGTGTAGTGTCCAGAGCATGGAGGCGCTACGAGGAGACATGGAGGAGGGCAACAACCCAGCAGCAGGACCGCTACCTACACCTTTGTGCCAGGAGGAGCACTGCCAGAGCCCTGCAAATTGACCTCCAGCAGGTCACAAATGTGCATGTGTCCACTCAAACGGTCAGAAACCGACAAACGGGGTGGTATGAGGGCCCGATGTCCACAGGTGGGGGTTGTGCTTACACCCCAACACCATGCAGGACGTTTGGCATTTGCCAGAGAACACCAAGATTGGCAAATTTGCCACTGGCGCCCTGTGCTCTTCACAGATGAAAGCAGGTTCACACAGCCTATGTGACAGTGTCTAGAGACGCCGTGGAGAACGTTCTACTGCCTGCAACGTCCTCCAGCATGACCGATTTGGCAGTGGGTCAGTAATGGCATGGGGTGGCATTTCTTTGGGGGGCCACACAGCCCTCCATGTGCTTGCCAGAGGTAGCCTGACTGCCATTTGGTACCAAGATGAGATCCTCAGACCCCTTGTGAGACCATTTGCTGGTGCGGTTGGCCCTGGGTTCCTCCTAATGCAAGATAATGCTAGACCTCATGTGGCATTGATGCTATGGACTGGCCTGCCCGTTCCCCAGACCTGAATCTGATTGAGCACATCTGGGACATCATGTCTCGCTCCATCCACCAACACCACGTTGCACCACAGACTGTCCAGGAGTTGGCGGATGCTTTAGTCCAGGTCTGGGAGGACATCCCTCAGGAGATCATCCACCACCTCATCAGGATCATGCCCAGGCGTTGTAGGGAGGTCATACGGGCACGTGGAGGCCACACACACTACTGAGCCTCATTTTGACTTGTTTTAAGGACATTATATAAAGTTGGATCAGCCTGTAGTGTGGTTTTCCACTTTGATTTTGAGTGTGACTCCATATCCAGACCTCCATGGGTTGATAAATGTGATTTCCATTGATAAATTTTGTGTGATTTTGTAGTCAGTACATTCAACTATGTAAAGACGAAAGTATTTCATACGATTAGTTCATTCATTCAGATCTAGGATGTGTTCCCTTTATTTTTTTGAGCAGTGTATATTTCCAGGTGTTTCTGCAATAACATTTTCCAGAATGTACAATATTGTGAAATCTGACATCAGTAAACCTTTTTTTCCAGGCTTGTACAGGATATTACATAACAATAACGTTTTGCTTGCATAAGCTTGTTTTTGAATAATACTTCATATCAGCTGAATGTGCAGCCCTGTAATAAAATACATTACTGGTGAAAACACACAATCTGGTTGCGGTGTGATCGGACCTATGCAGTAAATGCTTCTGTTAACCTAGCAGAATACTGGATAGAATTAAATAAAAAGAAAAAAAATACAGTATTTTAGAAGCAGTTTCTGCATACGGTCAAGGGCTAAACAGGGTTACCATTCGGGCCTTATTTTATTTTTTAAAGGACTCCAAAGCACAGCAGACCACACTTTTGAGTCGGCTGAAAAATGTGTATACGGCCCAAATGACGACTCAGTTCGGCCAATGAAATGAATAGCATCTGCTGCCCTGTGTTACTGCATATGTTGGCATACCACTTTTGGTGGGAATCCTGACACATACGTCTGAGAGGCAAAATGCAGTGTGGATCTTGCCTAAGTAATTATATTGAAGTGTATGGCATGTACCGTATATACTCGAGTGAACTCTCCGCCTGTCAATCCCTTCTCAGTGGTCTTCAACCTGTGGACCTCCAGATGTTGCAAAACTACAACTCCCAGCAAGCCCGTTCATGCGCAACGTCCCTGTGCGTTGTCGTCAAGGCAACGTCACTACTTCGGGGCCAGGGCCGAAGCGCGGAGAAGAGGCCCCCCCGGTCAAAATGGACAGCCCGCAATGACTAACCCTCCCAACCGGACGGTCCCTGCAGCATAGATGGCCCGGACCAGCTCACCCTAACGTCCCACCGAGGGGAGGTGAGTACAAAACAAAAGGGGGGGGGGGGCTGGATGATGACAAAGGCCGCAGTGGTCTTCAACCTGTGGACCTCCAGAGGTTTCAAAACTACAACTCCCAGCATGCCTGGACAGCCAATGGCTGTCCGGGCATGCTGGGAGTTGTAGTTTTGCAACATCTGGAGGTCCGCAGGTTGAAGACCACTGATGAAGGGATTGACGGGGGGATGATGAAGGAGGGGGGGATGATGACGGGGGTCTGGATGATTACATGGGGGGATGATGTATTTCCCACCCTAGGCTTATAGTCGAGTTAATAACTTTTTCCTGGGTTTTGGGGGTAAAATTAGGGGCTTCGGCTTATATTCGGGTCGGCTTATACTCGAGTACAGTGGCGTAGCTATAGAGGTCGCAATGGTCGCCATGGCGACCGGGCCCCTAAGCCAGGGGGCCCCCCTTGCCATATTTACAAAAAAAACAAAAAAACTCCCTGGCAGTTCTGCTCTCCGGGAGACCCCCTTCTCTGGTGGCGCTGAAGGGGGGCCTCATTTAGTCCGGTCCCCTGGCCCCAAGTAACGTCGGCTGGGGGAAGGGACACTAACGTTTTAAGAGCAGCAGACGTCGTAAGCACGCAACTGACGTCACGGTCCCTGCCCCAGCTGCGCAGGAGGACGAGGACATCCCGCCGCTGACTAGAGATGCTGCATCCTCCCCGGAATTTGAGGAGGTGGACGAGGCTATAAATGAATGACGAAGGGTCAGAGGTGAGAGTGGTGGGGGAGGGTTTGCTGGCTAGAAGAGCATGGAGCAGTGTTTCCCAAACAGGGTGCCTTCAGCTTTGGCCAAACTGCAACTCCCAGCGTGCCTGGACAGCCAAAGGCTGTCTGGGCATGCTGGGAGTTGTAGTTTGGCCACAGCTGGAGGCACCCTGTTCGGAAAACACTGGCATGGAGTATGACGGGGGGGGGGGGGGGGGAAGGAACATGGAGGACAGATGGGGGGGTTGGAAAAGGAACATGGAGGAGGACAGGGGGGGGGGAGGAGCATGAATAAGCCCCCCTCTGTCCTCCTTTTCCAATACCCCCCTGAAAAAGGAGCATGGAAAAGGGGAGGGTGTTGGAAAAGGAGCATGGAGGAGGTCAGGGGGGGAGGAGGTTGGAAAAAGGAGCATGGAGGAGGTCAGGGGGGTGGAAAAAAGGAGCATGGAGGAGGACGGGGGTTAGAAAAGGGGCATGAAGCGTCGTTCATTTACGGCATGGCTATGAAGTTAGCGCAGGAACTCCTGCGCTCACTTCATAGTAGTTGCGGATAGTGACATCCTCTGATCTTAGAAGCCAGTGTTTTCCAACCATGGTGCCTCCAGCTGTTGTAAACTACAACTCTCAGCATGCCTGGACAGCCAAAGGATGTCTGGGCATGCTGGGAGTTGTAGTTTTGCACAAGCTGGAGGTGCCATGGTTAGAAAACACTGGCTTACAGTAAATAACTTAAAGGAGTACTCCGGGATGCAAAAATTTTCATTCAGACTGCCGGCAGTAAAATAATAAATATACATACCTGCTGTCGCTCCCCTGGTGCCTCCAGTAACCCGCTCTGGCCTCCACCGCGATCCTTTTCCTGGTTGCCGGTGGTTGGTGAGGCATACTGACAATCACCATCCGCAGTGAAGTCCTGCCTCGGCCGGCGATAGGCTGAGCGGCAGTGTGACTCCCCGACCACCGGCAACCAGGAAAAGGATCATGGCGGAGGCCGCTCCCCTGGTGCGTATATATATTTATTATTTTACTGCCGGCAGTCTGAATAAAAAATTTTAGCATCCTGGAGTACTCCTTTAAGTTAGAGAAAAAAAAATATATATTGTGGAAATATCTCTTATCATAAATCATCCTGTACAGATTAACATTAGGGTAGGGTTACATGTCTGCGGATCCGCCGATGACTTGACTCTATAGAGTGCCTCCTGCTGTTTTCCCCCCTGTGTGCTGCTCACAATAGTAATCTGCCACTAACAAGCAGCCACACAGGGACCTGCGAGGCACCGTGGGCACATGCAGTGTACTCTGAGACATCGTGGAGCAGCAGATTGCTGCTGCAAGCAGGACATTGGGGAAAACAGCTGGAGGCACGCTATAGGGTCAAGTCATTGACAGATCAGCAGAGTAACATACACTATTGATCTGTTACATGTGACCCTACCCTAAGGGTGCGTTCACGTGTGCGTATTTTTGCTGCATATTTGCTTCAGCAGATTTTGCTGATGTGTGTGCATGTATGATGTGTGTATGTACTGTATGTATAATGTATGAATGATGTGTGTGTTGTACTGTATGTATGATGTATGAATGATGTATGTGTATGTATTGTATGTATGAATTATGTGTGTGTATGAATGATAGATGTGTGTAAACAAGATGTATGTATGATGTGTGGAGATGTATTCTGTGCAGGGGGGATCTGGAGGCGGCGGGTGTATGTATAAAATGTGTATGTATGATATGTGTGTGTATGTATGTATTATATATGTGTGTGTATGTATGAATGATGTGTGTGTATGTACTGTATGTGGCAGTATTCAGGGGATACAGTGTGTGGAAGTATTATATTCAGGGGTACAGTAGGTGGCAATATTATATTCAAGGGGTACAGTAGAAGGCAGTATTATATTCAGGGGGTACAGTAGGAGGCAGTACTGTATTATATTCAGGGGATACAGTGTGTGGAAGTATTATATTCAGAGGGTACAGTACATGGAAGTATTATATTTAGGGCTACAGTCAGTGGCAGTATTATATTTAGAGGTACAGTCGGTGGCAGTATTATATTCAGGGGGTACAGTGTGTGGCAATATTATATTCAGGGGGTACAGTAGGTGGCAGTATTATATTCAGGGGGTACAGTAGGTGGCAGTATTATATTCAGGGGGTACAGTAGGTGGCAGTATTATATTCAGGGGGTACAGTAGGTGGCAGTATTATATGCAGGAGGTACAGTGGATGATAGTTTTATATTCAGGGGATACAGTAATTGGCAGTATTATATTCAGGGGGTACAGTATTTGGCAGTATTATATTCAGGGGATACAGTATTTGGCAGTATTATATTCAGGGGGTACAGTATTTAGCAGAATAATAATGATTACTGTCTTCATACAGAGGATGAGGATCTACTGACAAAGTGAGAACCTATGATGTCCAAGAGTCAGACTCTGCAGAGAAGATGGAGCAGGAAGACGTCCTGACGTCTGGACCAGATGGAAAAGAAAAGACAACAGAGAAGAAGTCACTCAGGTCACTGATATCACTGTGTTTTCTCCTGACTGTCCCATCATAGCTGGAGTCACTTGTTAGTTCTGCAGTGATGATGGGTGATGTTGCACCCTAATCTGTGGCTCTCCATCTGTTGCAAAACTACAACTCCTATAATGCCTGAGGCTCTCCAGACATCATGGGCAGTGGCGTAGCTATAGAGGTCGCAACGGTCACCATGGCGACTGGGCCCCCCTTTCCACATTTACATGATGGCCGCCCACCGCCATCAGTACTTATGTTATTGTCCTGGTGGGACATTCTTCAAGTCCGAGCGCGGCCCAGTGGAGTCCAGATAAGGGCCCGGGCCCCGAACATATACCGGGATGGGCGGGGACAGTGCAGAGGCATTATCATGCCCTGGCCCCAACTGTACCACCCTTGCCTTGCCGCTTTGTGATTGGAGAGGAGGAGGAGGGGCGGGGCACGCACAAGTCCCGTCCAGGAAGCTCTGCCCTTCTTTAATGTGGTGTTCAGTGCATTGCAGCCGCTCGCCTGTCCTATACTGCCGACACTTCATCCAGGTGAACCCTGCCATGACCATCCCCCGGTGCCCGCGTCCGGTATGACTCTGTCTTAGACACTGCGCGCCCTAAATGTACAGCGCTAGGGTGTCACCACGCACAGCGCCGTACATTCATGGCATGGCTATGAAGTGAGCTGCGCTTACTTCATAGTCCTTGCCGCAAAGTGACATGCAGTGCATGGAGGAGGATTTAAGGGGTCTTGGGGGTGGGGTGTGGAACAGAGGAGCCGAGAGGAAGACTTAGGGATCTGGGGAGACAGAGGACCCTGGAGGAGGACAATGCAGGGGTGGAATTTAGCTGAACTGAGAAGAAACAGTGTGTGACAGTATTATATTCAGAGGGCACAGTGGTAGCATTATTTTCAGAGGATAGAGTGTGTTGTAGTATATTTAGAGGGTACAGTGTGTGGTAGTATTATATTCAGAGGGTATACCGTAGTCTGTGGTAGTATTATATTCAGAGGGTACAGTGACTGGCAGTATTATATTCAGAGGGTACAGTGACTGGCAGTATTATATTCAGAGGGTACAGTGTGTGGTAGTATTATATTCAGATGGTTTAGTGTGTGGTAGTATTATATTCAGAGGATATAGTGTGTGGTAGTATTATATTCAGAGGGTATAGTCTGTGGTAGTATTATATTCAGAGGGTACAGTGACTGGCGGTATTATAGTCAGAGGGTACAGTGTGTGGTAGTATTATATTCAGAGGGTACAGTGTGTGGTAGTATTATATTCAGAGGGTATAGTCTGTGGTATTCAGAGGATGCAGTGTGTGGCAAGGTTGTAATAATTATTGTCTTCTTATAGAGGATGAGGATCTGCTGACAAAGTGGGGAACCAATGATGTCCGGGTGCAAGAAAATGTAGCAGAAGAAGTCCAGGCGTCTGGGTCAGATGAAGAAGAATGGGAAAGACAACAGTGAAGACCGCAATCAGGTCACGGATATCCTTGTGTGTTCTCCCGACTGTCCCATTGCTGCTGAAGTCACTTGTATGTTCTGCAGGGGTGATGAGTGAAACTTTACACCAATCTGAGGCTCTCCAGCTGTTACAAAACTAAAATTCCCATAATGCCTGAGGCTCTCCAGACATTATGGGAATTGTAGCTTTCCAACAGATGGAGAGCCACTTGAACCGAGTTGATCACTGGGGGGGTCCCAGCAGTAGGACCCCACCAAAAAAATGGTCTGCTTAAATTAGTCCCAGTCCGGCCCTGTCTGTGAGTCACTTATATCATTGTATATTCTTCTGACTGTGTCCCATCAGTGCTGTAGTCACTAATATCTTTGTGTGGTTGGGGAAGGCAGCCATTCGAGGTTGGGGGTAGTCAGGGGGTGGGGCCCAGGAATTTTTTTTGCACCAGGGCCCTGTGGTTTCAAGCTACGCCCCTGATCATGGGAGTTATAGCTTTATAACAACTGGAGAGCAACTGGAACCAAGGTGATTGGTGGGGGTCCCAGCAGTTGGACCCCCTCCAGACAAATGGGCTGCTTATTCTTAAATGTCTGTTTTGTCTGTCCGGCCCTGCCTGTTAGTCACTTATATCGTTGTGTATTCTGACTGTTTCCCATCAGTGCAGTAGTCACTGATATCTTTGTGCGGCTGAGTAAGGGGTTGTCCAGGATTGGGGAAGCGGGTCGTCAGGTGGTAGGGGGGGGTCCAGGGCATTTTTTCGCACCGGAGCCCTGAGGTTTCTAGCTACGCCCCTGCTCGAGTATATACGGTACTTAGCGTAGATCACAGTCACCATTTACTACTGTATGGGGAGACATTAGTCTGTCTATACTTTTCATATACTGTACATTTATATAAAAATCAACGTGTGTGTATATGTTGTTAACAGCACAACCTCCAAATGGCTGCAGATATTTGAATAAAACTTTGAACACGTTACTCATATGTCAACAAAAAATATAGTGGCGTTAGCAAACAAGAAATAGCTGAGACGGAGGCACCACTTTGGATATGACTGAATACACACTGCTGGGACTTCACAGCTAACTGACCCGGTTCCCAATATGGAGACACAGACACGAGTGGAACACAGGTGTGGGGCGTGTGCAGTAGGGCAACGAATCGTTTCATGTCAAAGGTGACGCTTCATCCGGCCTCCAGATGAAGGAGGCCGGATGAAGTGTCACCTATGACGTGAAACGATTCGTTGCCCTACTGCACACGCCCCACACCTGTGTTCCACTCGCCCGCTTTTCTGACCCCATGCTTTTTGGAATGATTCCTGCATGATGTCTGATGCCGTGCATTTTCCAGAATAAAGCTGCTTGTGTTTCCCAGATTGGTGAGTACAGTCCTTCTTTCTTCGTGTAGTTATGTTAAAAATTAAGTGAAGTTATAGAAACCATAACCCACCCCCATTTGGAAGTCTCCTGGACAATACATCTCCTGATTACCTTACTCTCGGGCTGCAGAGATTGCCCGGGACTTTTAAACATCGGGCAGGCAGATGCAGAAAATAGTTTGTGCTGGGGACGGGATATCAGGGCGAAATAGGAGTTTGGGATATCAGGATGGAATGTAAGAATGGGATGTGAGGACGGAATATGAGGTCGGTATGTGAGATTGGAATATGAGCAAGGCATATAAGGACAGTATGTGAGGTCAGGATATGAGTGCAATATGTGAGGTCGGGATATGAGAACGGCATATGAGGTCAAGATGTGAGGACGGGATGTGAGGACAAGATATAAGGATAGGATATGAGGATGAGATGTGAGGATGGGGCAAGAGGTCGGGATCTGAGTATGAGAACACTATTGTTGCTTTTCCTCTCCCACAAGGTTTAGGTAGAAAGACCAGGCAATGTCGGCTGCTTTGCTAGTACAGTTGGGATCAAAAGTTTGGGCACCCCAGGTAAAAATTTGTATAAATGTGCATAAAGAAGACAAGGAAAGATGGAAAAATCTCCAAAAGGCATCAAATTACAGATAAGACATTCTTATAATATGTCAACAAAAGTTAGATTTTATTTCCATCATTTACACTTTCAAAATAACAGAAAACAAAAAAATGGCGTCTGCAAAAGTTTGGGCACCCTGCAGAGTTAATATCTTGTACTGCCCCCTTTGGCAAGTATCACAGCTTGTAAATGCTTTTTGTAGCCAGCCAAGAGTCTTTCAATTCTTGTTTGAGGTATCTTTGCCCATTCTTCCTTACAAAAGTCTTCCAGTTCTTTGAGATTTCTGGGCTGTCTGACACACACTGCTCTTTTAAGGTCAATCCATAGATTTTCAATTATGATGAGTTCAGGAGATTGTGAAGGCCATGGCAAAACCTTCAGTTTACACCTCTTGATGTAATCCCCCGTGGATTTCGAGGTGTGTTTAGGATCATTATCCATTTGTAGAAGCCATCCTCTCTTTAACTTCAGCTTTTTCACAGATGGCATCAAGTTAACATCGAAAATTTGCTGACATTTTATTGAATCCATTTTTCCTTCTACTCGTGAGATGTTCCTTGTGCCACTGGCTGCAATACAACCCCAAAGCATGATAGATCCACCCCCATGCTTAACAGTTGGACAGAGGTTCTTTTCATTAAATTCTGTTCCCCTTCTTCTCCAAACGTACCTTTGCTCATTCTGCCCAAAAAAGTTAAATTTTAACCTCGTCGGTCCACAGAACTTGTTTACAAAATGCATCAGGCTTGTCTATATGTTCATTTACAAAGTTCTAACTCTGATTTTTGTGGTGAGGATGTAGAAGATGTTTTCTTCTGATGACTCTTCCATGAAGACCATATTTGTACAAGTATCTCTTCATAGTGGAATAGTGTACCACAACTCCAGTGTCTGCCAGATCTTTCTGGAGGGATTGTGCAGTCAAACATGGGTTTTGAATTGTTTTTCTCACAATCCTGTGAGATGATCTGTCTGATATTTTTCTTGGTCTTCCAGATCTTGCTTTAACTTCCACTGTTCCTGATGACTGCCATTTCTTAATTACATTCTGAACAGAGGATATTGACTTCTGAAAACGTTGTGCCATCTTCTTATAGCCTTCTCCAGCTTTGTGAGCGTCAACTATTTTCAGTTGCAGATTTCTAGACAACTGCTTAGAAGAACCCATGGTGCTGATTGTTGGGGCAAGGTCAGATTAGTCTGGGCATTTAAAACCTTTGAGATTGACATCACCTGGTCTTCCCAGATGATGATCGAGAACAATCCATGACACTGGCAGGTCACAGCTTTGCAAAGGGAGCAGTGCATGCTATAAATTCTGCAGGGTGCCCAAACTTTTGCAGACACCATTTTTTTGTTTTCTGTTATTTTGAAAGTGTAAATGATGGAAATAAAATCTAACTTTTGTTGGCATATTATAAGAATGTCTAATCTGTAATTTGATGTCTTTTGGACATTTTTCCATCTTTCCTTGGCTTCTTTATGCACATTAATACAAATTTTTACCTGGGGTGCCCAAACTTTTGATCCCCACTGTATATATAACAGTTTGGCGATAATATAGTGCAGTGGAATTAATATTTCTTGTGAAAACCCTGCATACATGCCTGCGGGGAGCAATACAACTTAACAAACAATGCAGGTGTCAACCCAGCCTTAAAGTCAACTACTGCAAAACAGCAGAACGTTTCTATGCTGTTGCTCAGAAGAACGAAAAAATCCTCTCCAATGTGTGCCCATTCAGTGACTTCCCCTTTAACTGCAACCAACATATTATTCCCCAGAGCCTCTGCTTCGGATTTGGTATTTAAGTGGGTGGAGACGAAACAGCCAGATCCTCCGAATATTTACAGATGTCTCCATCCGTGCAGATGGGATGAATACAATGTCAGTGGGGAAGAGGTCAGTGACATCTGGATGGGAACTACATTTGATGGGAAATGGCATAATAGATACTGGAAGGGTTAACTGTACGCAGCAAATGACAAGAGGCTCCTGCTCAACCAAACTCACTTTTTTTTTTCTATCGTTTCTTTAATTTAAAGATTAAGTTTAGGACTTTTTGTTTGTAATCCTACTGAATAACACCACAGGCAACGTAGCTGGCAGCAAAGCAACACATCATTGCAGATAGTGGATCCTGCACACTTATCTGCTCCTCTGTTTTGTTTACTCTTACGAAATCCTGGGCGTCACCCTGAGAATAGCAATGTTCCCGCTAGGCTGTAGAACAGTGTTTTCTAACTAGGGTGCCTCCAGCTGCTGCAAAACTACAACTCCCAGTATGCCCGGACAGCCTTCGGCTGTCCGGGCATGATGGGAGTTGTAGTTTTGCAACAACTGGAGGCACTTTGGTTGGGAAACACTGTTGTAGAATCTGGTTAAACAGGGAATGTATCCACTTTATATTTTGCTTCTAGCCTGCTTGACTTTTAATGTTTAACATTTTTAGAGCCTACTTCCCGGAGTAAGCTGAGCTGGTGGATGGGTCGGGCTACAGAGGAACCTCCTCCTTCTCTAACCCCCCTCCTCGCCTTGCACGTAAGGGGGGAACAAATGTGACTGTTTACAACAGACTGGATGGGACGTTGAGACGAAACAAGAGAACTGAGAAAGAAAAGCAGATCTTGTGAGATACCGAGAGAACCCATATTTGTCCCATCGAAACAATGGCCGTCAGCACTGCCCAAGTGGGCAACTTATCGATCACCACCCAAGTGGTTCCAGCGGGTGAGAACAACATTCCGGGACCCTCCGGTCTCACTTCTGCTCCGACCTGGACTCAGACACTGTCTCAGACGAAGAAGCAGCCCATTAAGTCGCTGAGTGCCGTGATCATCCTGATAGGGGCGCTGCAGCTGTGCTTTGGGGTCTCCATGTATCTGTCCGAGAGCGAGTACCTGTCGCTTGTTTCACGCAGCGGAGCCCCCTGTTGGGGCGGCCTGGCGTTTATTACCACCGGAATCATCACTGTGGTCCTTGCCAGCGAGGAAAGTATCGTCAAGATCCAAACCTGTCTCATCAGCCACGTGGTCAATGCCGCCTTTGCCGCCCTCGGAATGGTCTTATATGCAGTCCAGGTATATACAGATTCTCAGACCTGTTGGGCGGACGTAGATGGTCATTATAACACTTGTATTCCCGGTAATTCATCTGACCACGACCCATATGATTACCTTTACAGATATTACTGGCCTAGTGGAGACTTAATTTATGCACTGCGTCTGTCTGTGAATTCTCTTATTCTCTTTTACGTTATTGTCGGCTTTATCATTTCCATCTGCATCGCATTATTGAGATGGAAATTGCTTAAAAAAGCCAAATACACCTTGCTGGGAAACTAATGCATGGCATGACAGAAGAGGATTAAAACCTATTATTATGTACAGAGATGCAAAGTTGCCAAATCGAGAAATTTTAGAGAACGGCACCTTCTGGGCTCTGTTAAAGATGAACGCATTTTTTGGACAAATATGAAAAGGGATGAAAGAAGACAAAACTTTCCAAACAGGAACTTTCTATCCTGTGGGATATACAGCATTAACTTTCAAAATGGAACAAAAATGTCACATAGGGACTCTATCTACTAACTTTACTATCGTCATGTAGTAAGTTTCTCTTTGTTGCCCATAGAAACCAGAGCTCAGCTTTTGAAATTGTAATATTGCTCTGGTTGCTATTGGCAACAAAGAGAATCTTACTATAAGGCAGCGCAATAAATCTTTTCCTTAGGTCATGTTTACGCGATAGAATTTCTGGACAGGATCTGACAGAAAAAAATCTGCTCGGAAATTCTGTTGCAGCAGAGTCCCATTGTTTTTAATGGGATCCTGCTGCATCGGGCACATGGAGGAATCTCTTTAGTGGAAACATCTGCCATGGAAATGGCAATTTTAGTTGACATGTGTTAATCCTTTTTATGGAATCCCCTGAAAATGCATTGCCGTCTATCACTGCAGAGCGGTTCTAGCGTCACCATGTTCTGCCAGCGCCCATTAACTGCGAAATGTCTCGAATGGATGTTTCCCAAATATTCAACCCTGTGAACATAGCCTTAAAGGAGTTATGTAGTGAAATATAACTTATCCCCTATCCAATGAATAGGGGATAAGTTATAGATCGCAGAAGGTCCGACCGCTGGGACCCCACCTCCTGAACGAAGCCCCAGCAGTCTGCTGGAAGGGGGCATGCCGACCCCCACATGGAGCGGTAGCCAACATGCCCTCTCTATGTATATAACTATAGAGATACATGGAGTGGGCGCGTTGGCTGTGGCTTCCTGCGGGGGTCGGAACAGCCGTTTCCAGCAGACTGCCTCGTTCAGGAGATCGCGGGGGATCCCAGTAGTCGGACCCCCGCGATCTATAACTTATCCCCTATGCTTTGGATAGCGGATACGTTATGTTTCACTGCACTACTCCTTTAATGTCTAAACCGCAGCATATCAAGCTGAGTTTTTCTGAAGTCCTATAAGTGGCTTTGAACTCTGTCTTTCATGGCTGCTGTTCAGCTGTGTTATCTCTTATGCTATAATAGAAAGTAGGAGCACATTGCTGGGGTTTGATCAATTTTGGGGGAGATTTATCAAAAACTGTGCCTAGAAATAGTGGTACAGTTTCCCACAGCAACCAATCAGATCGCTTCTTTCATTTTTAAAGAGGCCTGTGAAAAATGAAAGAAGCGATAAAATGCACCACTCTTCTTCTACACAAGTATAGATACATCTCCCTGTATATCTTTTTAATTTTAATGTTCTGTCTAGGGGGAGATTTATCAAAAAGTGCGTACAGGAAGAGTGGTGCAGTTGCCCATAGCAACCTATTAGATTGCTTCTTTCATTTTTCACAGGCCTCTACAAAAATGAAAGAAGCGATCTGATTGGTTGCTATGGGCAACTGCACCACTCTTTCTCTGGGCATGTTTTGATAAACTTCCCCCATTGATCTGTAATAGGACACCCACAGCTTTCTATGGGTCCATACTATGACATATATTTTATATGTGCGTTTCTCATTGATATCATGTCATGTTCCATTAGATGCTGTATTATGGAGACCAATGTCCTAAACATTAGCGACATCTCTATGAATCCGCTGTACAGGGTCCATGTATGGGGCAGTAGTCACACGTAGTGGATCCGCAGCGTATTTTACACTGCGGATCCGCTGATGAACAACTCTTAGGTGTGCCTCCTGCTGTGCCCGCTTTGTGTGCTTGTAGCAGCAATCCCCCGCTACGAGCAGACAAACAGGGACCTGGGAGTTGCAGTGTGTATGAGCAGCCTACTCTCAGACATTTGCCCTTGCCCCCATAGTTTTTGGTTGGTGAAAACTCGTAGGGAGGTCATAACAGAAAGTGAGAGGGCCGGGTTCCAATGTGTTTACTTTTTTAAAGGAGTACTCCGGTGAAAAACTTTTTTTCCTTTTAAATCAACTGGTGCCAGAAAGTTAAACAGATTTGTAAATTACTTCTATTAGAAAATCTTAATCCTTCCTGTACTTATTAGCTGCTGAATACTACAGTGGAAATTCTTTTCCGTTTGAAACACAGAGCTCTCTGCTGACATCATGAGCACAGTGCTCTCTGCTGACATCTCTTTCCATTTTAGGAACTGTCCAGAGTAAAAGGAAAGCCCCATAGCAAACATATGCTGTTATGGACAGTTCCTAAAATGGACAGAGATGTCAGCAGAGAGCACTGTGCTCGTGATGTCAGCAGACAGCTCTGTGTTTCAAAAAGAAAAGAACTTCCGCTGTAGTGTTCAGCAGCTAATAAGTACAGGAGGGATTAAGATTTTTTTTAATAGAAGTCATTTACAAATCTGTTTAACTTTCTGGCACCAGTTGATTTAAAAAAAAAAAAAAAAAAGTTTTTTCACCGGAGTACCCCTTTAAGTGTATCTTCAATGTTGTGGGCACTTATATGAAAAATGATTATGGTGCAGCACTGTGCACAACTGTCATTTTTCTAAATTACTTTCATTTTGAATTCGGCGCTGGAATACCCTCACCTCTGTCTTCCCTGCTCCCCACTGCTGCTTGCTCCCCACTGGGGAGCCCCTAGACATCTTATACCCTATCCAAAGGATCTCCCTGCAGCACCGGGCATTCGTTTAGAACGTCGGGTGTTGCGCCGGAGGCTTGTAATTTAATGCCACGCCCCCTCAATGCAAGTCTGTGGGAGGAGGCGTGACGGCCGTGATGGCACGAGTGGAGATCACGGGGGTCCCCAGCGGAGGGACCTCTGTGATCAGACATCTTATACCCTATCCTTTTGATAAGGGATAAGATTTCTAGGGGAGGAGTACCCCTTTAAGCTGGGTCTTGCGCTAAAGACAGGCGCTATGGAGACAGAGCAGGAAGTCCCTTCTCCGAATGCACAGTTATAAGTGGTGGGGAGATCGGGCGCTCAGTAAAGGTTTTCTCAAATTCTAAATGAAAGTGATTTAGAAAAAGAACTACTGTGCACTGTGCCGAATAAAGTAATTTTTCATAAAAGTTTGCCCAACATTGGAGGTACACTTTAAATGCCACAGTTGTGGATTTTAGGGCAGAAATGCTGCAGCATATCAACCCTGTGTAAACAAACCTAAAGGGGTTTTTCCTGAATTACGTGTGAGTGTCTGTAGTCTGCATTAAGGATGTAAGTTTTAAATACTAATGATTTAAATACAATCAAATACGGAAATTGTTACATGTAGGAGCATCATATTGGTGAAGCCTGGGAATGAATTCACTTTTTGGAGAATTTACACCCCTTTGGCACATCGCGGAGATTCCTGTTAGGGAAGACATCATGTGAGATGCCAGCCTTAGGGTGCGTTCACACGCTCTTTGTTTTTGCGTGTTTTCCGCTGCGTATTTGAAAGGGTGCGGGCTCTTCTCGGCTATCCGCAGCAGATTTTCCTCCGAGGAATTTGCTCTGCGGAAAATCTGCCGCAAGCCCCATTGAAGTCAGTAGGGACTGCGGTGGATTTTCCGCAGCGTAAATTCCGCCGCGGAAAATCTGCTATGGACAGCCGAGAAGAGCCCGCCCCTTTGAAAATTCGCAGCGGAAAACCCGCAAAAACAAAGAGTGTGTGAACGCACCCTTAGGGTGCACGCACACCACGTTTTTGCAATACAGTTCCCGTATCCAATTTTTAATGAAAAACTGATTCCTCAAAACGTGTGTACAAATTTTAACCCATATATATATATATATACGGTTTGAAAAATGATGTCCGGTTGCATCAGTTTTTTTAAGAAAAACCATATATGTTTTTAACTTTTCACTCCATTTTGAATAAATTTTCACTTGTCGGATTGAAATTCCAAGAAAAAAAAACTGTGCAAAGTCAAAAACCGTATGGTGAAAACCGGATGGAACCGTACGCACATACAGTTCTGTGCGGTTCCCATTGACTCCCATGTTAAAAAAAAAAAAAAAAAACGTATACGGTTTAATACAGTTTTTCACCCGGACCAAAAAAGGTAGACTATGGTTTTGGGTACGGGAAAAAAACGGAGAAAACCGTATAAGATGCAAAACGGACACAACCGGATGATGCGTTTGACATACGGTTTACAATGTTAAGTCAATGCGTACAGTTTCCTGTACAGTTCCATGCGGTTTTTAACTTGAAACCGTATATGGGAACTGTATAGCAAAAACGTGGTGTGCATGCACCCTTACTGTAATATATGAGCCGCGCCAAGGAGTTGGTACACTAAGGAGCCACGGTAGAAAATAGTACATATACTCACCTTATTTTGACTGAATTTCCCCGGTGCGTTCCCACAGGGCGTATACGCAGTGTATTTGACGCTGCGCAAAATTTACGGCAGCAGTGGGAAATAAGCTGCGTATTCCTTGCTCACTATACATACAGGGCTTTCTGGCAGCAGCCCTGTGTGTGCAGTGAGTTTTAGAGGCGGGGCCGTGTGCCGGCGTGTCTGTGACGCGTGGCTCCGCCTCCAAAACTCACTGCACACATAGGGCTGCCGCCGGACAGCCCTGTGTGTATAGTGAGCAAGGAATACGCAGCGTATTTCCCGCAGCTGCCGTAAATTTTGCGTAGCGTCAAATACGCTGCGTATACGCCCTGTGGGAACGCACCCTTAAGGAGCTTTGTGTTTCTTCATTCGAGAATGAAGTAAATAATATATTGTCACTATGTAATCCGTAAAATTGTAGTATTGTTATATACTCTAAGAACTTCTGGATATAGCATTACATCCATCCATCAAGCTAATACCAGATCACCACTAATCTCTATTTCCTGGTATTTTAGTGACAGTTGGATATTTTTGTATTGTTTTTGTTATATCCATTATAAAATATGATACTTGTAACTAGTTGTGATACATAACCATCACCATGAGTGCATTTTGTTTTTATATATTCGTATTTTTACTGTCCAAGTTATATACAGCTCTGAAACCTTATAGCAGTGTTTCCCAACCAGTGTGCCTCCAGCTATGGCAAAACTACAACTCCCAGCATGCCCGGACAGCCTTCGGCTGTCCGGGCATGCTGGGAGTTGTAGTTTTGCAACAGCTGGAGGCACACTGGTTGGGAAACCCTTATAGCATGTTGTGCCAATAATAAAATTTTATTTTATGAAACTGATTTAAAGGGGTATTCCAGGAATTATTTTTTTATTTGACTATGCTACAGGGGGTGTAAAGTTAGTGTAGTTCATAATATAGTGTCTGTACCTGTGTGTGACGGTTTTCTCACAATTCTTATGTAATTTTCACTTCAATATTTAATTTTTACCAGCATACAAAATGACTATTGTCTCAGATTTTTCCCACGTTGCAATGTGGCCGAGACTTGACTCACTAGTCAGCTGATGACAGGGAGCCTGTCTGCTTCAGTGGGTGGAGGGATCGCTTGGTGGGAGAGAGATCAATCTGCAACTAATGCAACAGCTGTAGGCACCCTGATTGAAAACCAAAGGTCTTTTGAATGGATGCAGCTCATTTATGTTTCAATGGGTGGGGGGGGGGGGCTGATGTGTGGGAAGGAGGAAAATGGAATTATGGGATTTGTAGTAAAAAAAAAAAAAAAAAAAAATCAAACAGGAAATACCAGTTCACAAAAAGCTAGCCACAGTGTTAATGGTAATGGTAATCTCACAGCATAGCCATTTAGCCCCAAGACAAGCGCAGATCCTTTCTAAGCATGTCCATTACTGTCTGCCAAGTTTGTACTAAAAACCACCTTATGCTGGATAACCCCTTTAATGACTACACTTTATTGTATCTAGTTTATATAATATTTGTATGATATTTGATCCTCTGATGGGCCCAGGCACCAACTGAAGCATTGGCCACCTCTGGGAGTGCGGCCAGAGAATCCAGGGCACAGGGTAAAAAAGGTGTAGATAGACTGGAGATTTGAGGAGCCTAAAATGTTTGTGTGGCATTCATGACTGGAAAAAATCTTCATGGCGGTCTAGACTGGATGGAGAAGAAAAGGAAAAATGAATGATTCTCATCAGAAGACAACCACTGTAGTTACTGGATATACAGTGGGGCAAAAAAGTACAGGGTGGGCCATTTATATGGATACATCTTAATAAAATGGGAATGGTTGGTGACATTAACTTCCTGTTTGTGGCACAGTATATGTGAGGGGGGAAACTTTTCAAGATGGGTGGTGACCATGGCGGCCATTTTGAAGTCGGCAATTTTGAATCCAACTTTTGTTTTTTCATTAGGAAGAGGGTCATGTGACACATCAAACTTATTGGGAATTTCACAAGAAAAACAATGATGTGCTTGGTTTTAATGTAACTTTATTCTTTAATGAGTTATTTACAAGTTTCTGACCCCTTATAAAATGTGTTCAATGTGCTGCCCATAGTGTTGGATTGTCAATGCAACCCTCTTCTCCCACTCTTCACACACTGATAGCAACACCGCAGGAGAAATGCTAGCACAGGCTTCCAGTATCCGTACACACTGCTACATACTACTATATACACCGCAGGAGAAATGTTAGCACAGGCTTCCAGTATCCGTAGTTTCTGGTGATGCACATCTCGTATCTTCACAGCATAGACAATTGCCTTCAGATGACCCCAAAGATAAAAGTCTAAGGGGGTCAGATCGGGAGACATCGGGGGCCATTCAACTGGCCCACGACGACCAATCCCCTTTCCTGGAAACTGTTCATCTAGGAATGCTCGGACCTGACACCCATAATGTGGTGGTCACCATCTTGCTGGAAAAACTCAGGGAACGTGCCAGGTCTGAGTGTGAACCCCGTCCATCTATAGTGCCCAAATGGTTATAATGCCATTTCTTTGTGGGACTCCCAGGCAGTATCTTCTCTCATTAGAGTCGTACTCTTTTAATTTTCCATCTAGCTCGGACCGCTGTAACGATTCCTTCCAGACGTATATGGTTTCTGCAGAATTAGTAGGGAAATATTTTAGGCGCATCAATTACCCAGCACTGCATAAAGTAGTACAGCTATAAGAAGATATGTCATTCAGAAACAAGGAAAAGCTCTTCACACTTAGCTTTTTCATGCTCCTGAATGGCATATCTGTTTATAATAGCTGAGCTGATGTAAGCAGATACACCATTGAGGAGCATGAAAAAGCTAGAAATTGTGAGAAATTGTCACCAAGCTTTTCTTTGTTCCTGAATTGCATAACTGCTTATAGGCACATCTGCCTTATAGCAGATCTATTATGAGCATATATGCCATTCAGGAGCATGGAAAAGCCAGGTGAAAAAATAGCCTTAACCCTTTCATTTTTGGGGTTTCGTTTTTTCCTCTTTGCCTTCTTATAGACATAACTCTTATTTTCCCACCTACAGACTCATATAAGGGCTTGCATCACCAAGTGTACTTTGCAATGACATCACTTCTTTTACCATGAAATCTACACACAAAAAAAACACAAAAAATATTAGTGGGACAAAACTGAAATAAAATGCAATTTTGAGGGGATTTCTACACAGTGCACTTTTCGCAACCAGTGACACATTGGGAGAGATTTATCAAAACCTGTGGTGAAGAACAGAGGTGCAGTTGCCTATAGCAACCAATCAAGTCGCTTCTTTCATTTTTCAGAGGCCTTTTAAAAAAAATAAAGAAGCAATCTGATTGGTTGCTATGGGTATTTGCACCTCTCTTCCTCTGCACAGGTTCCTAATAATAAGTCCCTAATAAAAGGGCATAGCACTGGGTGGCGGCCACCACCGCTGCAACACCAGTGCCCACAGGGGGAACGACCCACTGGCAGAGCGGCCCCAATGCCACTCAATCCAGTCCCTGGGCCGCATCTCCCCACAGACACGGTGCCACGGCAGCAATTGACGCTGCATAGCACCACACCAGTGTGGTGAACAAGGTGTAAAAGCTCACTTACCATGTGCTCTGATTCAGACTGGGAGGCTGCCAGAAATGAAAGGGCCCTGTGTAACTACCTGCTACTTTATATAGTGTTGGGCTGAGGAGAGCAGGTGAGGCAGAGTGCAGACCAAGTGAAAGCACCAAAAAAAAAAAAAGGAGGGGATAGAAAACACAATGTGAATTCAAGTAGAGAAAAAATACATGGTCGCACATCTACATTTTGTATATTGATCTAATTGCTTCTCAGCATAAATCCAAAAACTAACAGGTTGTTAGTATACATTTTGATCAAAAGGTACAAGCCCACTCGCCTCGGCAAGGCCACCTATTTAGAGTGGGTCCCTAATGTCCCTAGCATAAAATGGCGTAGCACTGGGCAACGACCACCACCACAACACCAGTACCCACAGGGGGAACAACCCATTGGCAGAGAGGCCCCAATACCACTCAAACCAGTGGCCCCAATGCCACTCTTGGTCTGCACTCTGCCCCACCCCCTCAGCCCAACCCTATATAAAGTAGCAGGTAGCTACACAGGGCCCTTTCATTTCTGGCAGCCTCCCACTCTGACTGAGAGCACATGGTAAGTGAGCTTTTACACCTTGTTCACACTGGTGTGGTGCTGTGCGGCGTTCATTGCTGCCGTGGCGCAGTGTCTGTGGGGAGGTGCGGCCCAGGGACTGGTTTGAGTGGCATTGGGGGCCGCTCTGCAAGTGGGTCGTTCCCACTATGCTAGGAACGTTAGGGACCCACTCTAAATAGGTGGCATTGAAGTGGCGAGTGGGCTTGTACTTAATGATCAAAATGTATACTAACAACCTGTTAGTTTTTGAATTTATGCTGAGAAGCAAGTAGAACAAAATACAAAATGTGGATGTGCGACCATGTCTGTTTCCTCTACCTGAATTCACTAGCTCTGAGACGTCTGGACTGGACTTCACCTCAGGATCTACGAGGGAGATTGTAGTACCTCCCCTCTTATAAAGGGGGGCTGAGCAAGGAGCCCATAGGCTAGCTGCGGGTCATCTGCTCACCTGGTGCTCTCTGAGTAACAAAACATATGAGTTAAACATGTGACAACCATAATTAGGTGACTAACAATCATGTGACCATATCAAAGGTCCTTTACACTAAATATACAACCTATACACAATATGGGGTAACAATGGAGGAGAGCCCTGAGGACATACAGGGACTCAACCTGACAGGACTGTAGAAGCATATCCCGTACTGGGACATCACAAACCACCCTACTTAAGTAAACTCCCCCTTGATGTCTGTCCTGGAAAGCTTTGAGGAGTGAAATGGCTTCGGGGCCGCAAGCAGTCCTGGAGCATTGCAACCAAGGTCCTTTTCCGGGCTGTTGTTGACAAAACTGATAATGCAATAGAGTCTCTGTATCAATGTCCATACA
This sequence comes from Hyla sarda, assembly GCF_029499605.1. Lineage (NCBI taxonomy): Eukaryota > Metazoa > Chordata > Amphibia > Anura > Hylidae > Hyla > Hyla sarda. The sequence continues at coordinate 36,384,547 of NC_079199.1, read as the reverse complement.
TGCTTTCATAAATTGTATAACTGAATAGCCATGGATTACTGGAGAATAAGGATTATGTATAGCAATGACAATATGCCTATGACTATAGTATAAACATGACTTATGGACTATGACTATGCATATTATGACATTTGACTATGACTATGCATGTAACATTACTTTATACATATGACTAAGACATGATACTGGTGGATTGGATTGCCGGAGGCTTTCCGCCCAATGCCTTGGCTACTGGGGTCCCTTGGCATTACACACTTCTCCCCAGAACACTACATATATTTAGACATTTATTAGATAACATTGTTACGCCGAGCGCTCCGGGTCCCCGCTCCTCCCCGGAGCACTCGCAGCATCCTCTCATTCGCAGCGCCCCAGTCAGACCTGCTGACCGGGTGCGCTGCAATATCACTCCCAGCCGGGATGCGATTCGTGACGCGGGAGGCGCCCGCTCACGATGCACATCCCGGCTCCCGTACCTGACCCGTTCCCCGTCTGTCTTGTCCCGGCACGCGCGGCCCCGCTCCTTAGGGCGCGCGCGCACCGGGTCTCTGCAATTCAAAGGGCCACTGCGCCACTGATTGGCGCAGCAGGCCTAATCAGTGTGTTCACCTGTGCACTCCCTACTTATACCTCACTTCCCCTGCACTCCCTCGCCGGATCTTGTTGCCATTGTGCCAGTGAAAGCGTTCCCTTGTGTGTTCCTAGCCTGTGTTCCAGACCTCCTGCCGTTGCCCCTGACTACGATCCTTGCTGCCTGCCCTGACCTTCTGCTACGTCCGACCTTGCTCTTGTCTACTCCCTTGTACCGCGCCTATCTTCAGCAGTCAGAGAGGTTGAGCCGTTGCTGGTGGATACGACCTGGTTGCTACCGCCGCTGCAAGACCATCCCGCTTTGCGGCGGGCTCTAGTGAATACCAGTAGTAACTTAGAACCGGTCCACCAGCACGGTCCACGCCAATCCCTCTCTGGCACAGAAGATCCACCTCCAGCCAGCCGAATCGTGACAAACATTCAACATTTATTACCTTTGACTTTTTTTTTAGTTAACATGCTTTGTGGAAACAGTAATACCTTCTGGCCAGCAAAGCATCCTGAGCATGTGGACACAAGAAAAATCACATTAGACATTTTTGACATTGGTATGGACTGTGTACTTGTGAGTGCTACAGCCCTAATGTACATGAGACATGTGTACACGACTTAATGTGTACTTATGACCTATGTGTAGTACATGACTTTACTCTTTATTAAGCTTTGACTGTACATAATGCTAGTCCTTGTATCTTGTGGGTAACTGACCCTGGGTAGACAGTTGGGATCTACGCAGCACCACCTCTTGCCACTCAGGAACACTTCTCTCTTCAGAAGTTATTGGCACGACTGGATGGATAGAGGCCTCTTGAAGATCCATTTCTGGAGTTGGAGCTGGTTCTGGACTTGTGCTGGAAGAGATGCTGGAGACCTGGAAACCGGAGTGTAGACTGGTGCCAATGGGCACAGGACTTGAGCTGGTGAGGTGACTAGATGGCCCCTGAGATGGCATGATACCGAAGATTGCAGGTTGGCTGGGAGAGAACATGGGGGAATCCCGTGACTCGCAGGCAGATGTAAGTAGCTATAAGCGTCGGGACACGAGAGATACAAATGCCGCGGCGCCTGCATCATTCAGGTCCCATGGTAGGGCCGGCCCAGCATGAGAGGGGGCCTGCCACCGCCGGCCCCCTCTTACGCTGGGCCCCTGTGCAGTTGAACATGTTACACATGTGCCATGTCCGCCCCTGGGAAGACCATATTAGGAGCTACAGATAATAAGGTGCCTAAGATCATACACATAACGAGGTGCTAATGCTGCACTATTCATAATAAAGTGCAGGTGCTGCTAAGTGCATGTAAATATCAAATTTCATAGATGTTACCGTATATACTCGAGTATAAGCCGACCCGAGTATAAGCCGAGACCCCTAATTTCAACCCAAAATCCCAGGAAAAGTTATTGACTCGAGTATAAGCCTAGGGTGGGAAATACCTCATCCCCCCCTGTCATCATCCAGACCCGTCATTAACATCCTCATCATCATCCCCTTGTCATCATCCCACACATCCCCCCTTCATCATCCCACACATCCCCCCTTCATCATCCCCTTGTCATCATCCCACACATCCCCCCTTCATCATCCCCTTATCATCCCACACATCCCCCCTTCATCATCCCCTTGTCATCATCCCACACATCCCCCCTTCATCATCCCCTTATCATCCCGCACATCCCCCCTTCATCATCCCCTTGTCATCATCCCACACATCCCCCCTTCATCATCCCCTTATCATCCCGCACATCCCCCCTTCATCATCCCCTTATCATCCCACACCCCCCCCCTTCATCATCCCCACCCCCCTTCATCATCCCCACACCCCCCCTTCATCATCCTCTTCTCATCATTCGCCCTCAGTGGTCTTCAACCTGCGGACCTCCAGAGGTTTCAAAACTACAACTCCCAGCAAGCCCGGGCAGCCATCGGCTGTCCGGGCTTGCTGGGAGTTGTAGTTTTGAAACCTCCGGAGGTCCGCAGGTTGAAGACCACTGCGGCCTTCAACATCATCCAGCCCCCTCTCACCCCCTTTAGTTCTGAGTACTCACCTCCGCTCGGCGCTGGTCCGGTCCTGCAGGGCTGTCCGGTGGGGAGGTCGTCCGGTGAGGAGGTGGTCCGGGCTGCTATCTTCACCGGGGGCGCCTCTTCTCCGCGCTTCCGGCCCGGAATAGAGGCGTTGCCTTGACAATGACGCAGAAGTACGTTGGCAATGAACGCACCTCTGCGTCGTTGTCACGGCAACGTGACTATTCTGAGGCCGGGCCCGAAGCGCTTAGAAGAGGCCTCCCCGGTGAAGATAGCAGCCCGGAACCAGTATCCCACCGGACCACCTCCTCACCGGACAGTCCTGCAGAATCGGACCAGCGCCGAGCGGAGGTGAGTACTCAGAACTAAAGGGGGTGAGAGGGGGCTGGATGATGTTGAAGGCCGCAGTGGTCTTCAACCTGCGGACCTCCGGAGGTTTCAAAACTACAACTCCCAGCAAGCCCGGACAGCCGATGGCTGCCCGGGCTTGCTGGGAGTTGTAGTTTTGAAACCTCTGGAGGTCCGCAGGTTGAAGACCACTGCGGGTGGGGGAGTTCACTCGAGTATAAGCCGAGGGGGGTGTTTTCAGCACGAAAAATCGTGCTGAAAAACTCGGCTTATACTCGAGTATATACGGTTATACTGTTTTAAATAGATAATATGGTATAAAGGTACCTGTTGGTAAAAAATGGGGAAAAAAAGAACCCCAATAATTAATGAAAATTGAAAATTAGGATAAAAAAATCCTGGTTACCAAAAACTTTGTGGAAACGAAGTGAGGGGCCAGTTCACTTCGTGCCTATCTACGTGATAAGTGTAGTACAAAAATGTGACGTGGTGGTATTATTTAGTAATATTGGCATTGGTATACTGGGCTTTGTTTATTAACAGTATAATGGTGATGTGTATGGTTAGATGTATATAGTATTATTATATATATAAAAAAAAATCCTAAAAAAGCTATGTTGTCTTTGGGATATAATATCATATAAATAGTATTTTTTGGAGTGTAAAGCATTTCTTTAAATACTCTATCTAGCAAGTGCATCATCAGGGTAGGTCAGTGTTGCAAAATTACAACTCTTAGCATTTCCCAGGTTGGGAAATACAGTGGTCCCTCAACATACGATGGTAATTCGTTCCAAACGGCCCATCGTTTGTCGAATCCATCGTATGTTGAGGGATTCATCCCCGCCGCTCCGGACCGCGTCCTCACCGCTCCCGATGCCGTCCCAGGGGCTCCCGATGCTGTCCCACTGCTCCGGCGTCTTCTTCGGGATCCTCTGGCTTTTTCCGCATCTTCTCCGGTTTCCGGGCCTTGCTTTCTGGTGACGTTATTACGTTGCGGCGCCGACACGGCGTGTGCAGCGACGGAATAACGATGCCGGAAAGCGAGGCCCGGACCCCGGAGAAGATGCAGAAAACGCCGGAGGATCGCGAAGTGGACCCGGAGCAGCGGGGATAGGTAAGTGAACCTGTCCAGGATGCTTAAACTGCTATCCGACAGCAGCTTAAGCATTTTGCGCTGTCGGACAGCAGTTAATGCGATGGCCCTGACATATAAAAGCATCGTATGTTGATTTGATCATATGTCGGGGCCATCGCATGTCGGGGGGTTACTGTACTGGGTTAAGTTAAAGGGGTACTCCGGTGGAAAACATAATTTTTTTTTTTAATCAACTGGTGCCAGAAAGTTAAACAGATTTGTAAATTATTTCTATTAAAAAATCTTTACCCTTCCAGTACTTTTTAGCAGATGTATGCCGCAGAGGAAATTATTTTTCTTTTTGAATTTCTTTTTTGTCTTGTCCACAGTGCTCTCTGCTGACACCTAATGCCTGTATCAGGAACTGTCCAGAGCAGGAGAAAATCCTCATAGCAAACCTATGCTGCTCTGGACAGTTCCTGACACAGACAGAGGTGTCAGCAGAGAGCACTGTGGACAACACAAAAAAGAAATTAAAAAAGCAAAGAATTTCCTCTGTAGCATACAGCTGCTAATAAGTACTAGAAGGATAAATATTTTTAATAGAAGTAATTTACAAATCTGTTTAACTTTCTGGCACCAGTTCATTAAAAAAAAAAAGTTTTCCACCAGAGTACCCCTTTAATAAAACTATTACTGACTACATGAAAAAAAGGTGTCTAACCTGCAAATAAGCAGTGTGGCTTTAGCAGGTGAAAACACATTTTTACTTGTTAAAATTATGCTACCAATAACCACATTAAATTGTGGAGTTTTCTTTAGTTTCTTGTTTTTTCAAATGTGTTTTCCTTTGACTTAAAAAACAAAAACAAATAGAAACAAAAAACAAACAAACAAAAAAAAAACATCCAAAAAATATAGGAGGCCATTCTAGGTGTTTCAATCTGCAAAAGGGAGTTAAACTCCCACAACGCGTCATTGTTTTTATACTTCATATTACGGTACTTTGCCAATTCATTTGGACTTAAAGGGGTACTCCACCCACAGACATCCAAAGGATAGGGGATAAGATGTCTCACCGTTGGGGTCCCGCTGCTGCTCTTTCTATGGGATCAGGATATATAGTAGTTAAAGGGGTATTCCAGGCCAAAACTTTGTTTTATATATCAACTGGCTCTGGAAAGTTAAACAGATTTGTAAATTACTTCTTTAAAAAAATCTTAATCCTTCCAATAGTTATTAGCTTCTGAAGATGAGTTGATGTTTTCTGTCTAACTGCTTTCTGATGACTCACGTCCCGGGAGCTGTGCAGTTCCTATGGGGATATTCTACCATCATGCACAGCTCCCGGGACGTGACATCATCATTGAGCAGTTAGACAGAAAACTTCAGAAGCTAATAACTATTGGAAGGATTAAGATTTTTTAATAGAAATAATTTACAAATCTGTTTAACTTTCTGGAGCCAGTTGATGTATATATATATATATAAAAAAAAGGTTTTGCCTGGATAAACCCTTTAAACTACGTACCTCCTCTGAGGTATATTCTGTGCTGAAATATTGTGTCTATGGTGCATTTTGTTTTCTGTTTAGTTGTGATTTTCTAAAATCTTTACCATAGTCTAAACCACAGTTAAAACATGTCATTTTTACCACAGTTTTGGAAAGTCACATCATAAACAGTCAAACTACAGTAAAAATTTTGATTCTCCTGCAAGAGACATAACCCTTTTATTTCTCCATTCACAGGGTCATACGAGGGCTTGTTTTTTGCATGACTGGTTGTACGATGAAATTATACCTTTCATTTTACCATAAAATATACGGCAATTTTGCAACTTTGAAGGATTTCGTTTTTACCCAGGGAACATCATGTTAAAACTGAACTTTACAATGGTACCAATATTATTTGACAACATTTTTCAAACAGTCTTCTTAAAATCGCCCAATTCCAAACCCTATAAAGTTTTTTTTTGCCTATTGGGCTGTTTAAGGGCTTATTTTTCGCACTGTAATATGTAGTTTTCATTGGCACTCTTTTGGTTTAGATGGGACTTTTTCATCTATTTTTATATATTTTCTGTGAGATATGTGATACAAAAATCATCAATTCTGAGATTTGTCCCCCATACGGAATAAATTATTTTATATTTTAATAGGCCAGACAATTCCACATGTAATGATACCAAATATGTTTATTTTTATTTTTTTTTTATTTTTTTTTTGTATTTGAAAACTGGACAAAAGGGGGTTATTAGATTTTTTTTTTTTTTTTATTAAAATGGGAGCTTTCCATATTCTTAGGGTAGGGTCACATGTAGCGCATCCACAGCGTATTTCATGCAGTAGGAAATACGGTTTAGATTCTGCTTTGAGCAAACACACAAGGCTACCCTGAAACAGCCCTGTATGCGCAGTAAGGTTGTGCAGCCCTGTATGTACAGTAAGGTTGTGCAGCCCTGTATGTGCAGTAAGGTTGTGCAGCCCTGTATGTACAGTAAGGTTGTGCAGCCCTGTATGTGCAGTAAGGTTGTGCAGCCCTGTATGTGCAGCAAGGTTGTTCAGCCCTGTATGTGCAGTAAGGTTGTTCAGCCCTGTATGTACACAGTAAGTTTGTTCAGCCCTGTATGTACAGTAAGGTTTGGAGGCGGGCCCGCACATCACAGTCACATTGGCGTACTGGGACCACCTCCAAACCTCACTGTGCACACAGGGCTGTGATGGAGTAACCCTGTGTGTCTGCTCATAGCAGAATCTCCCACAGTAAAATATGCTGCAGATGCGCTACCTGTGAACCTACCCTTAAACTAATTTTAAGTACCTTAAGGGGACTTTTATAAGCTCTCATTAGATTGCTTAGACAGAGCAATGCTATGCTATTTCATAGCATTGCTCAGTTAGATTAGTGCTCTGCTAGTGGAGTCTGCCTGAGGCTCTACTAGCAGAATGTGTCATGGCCAGTACAAAATCAATTGGCCCCCCGCAGTCACATTGTGGGGGTGCCAATCGGATAGGTGACAGGTGTTGCTCCTGATAGTAGCCGTTAGTCACAGTTTGTGAAGCAAGAGCAACTCCTGTGCTGTGCTAAGACATCTTATCCCCTATCTAAAGGCGGGTCCCTGCGATCAGACATCTTATACCCTGTCCTTTTGATAGGGGATAAGATGTCTTAGGGCTGGAGTACCACTTTATCGTACAGCATAATGTGATAAGGCATGAAGTACCGTGCTGTACATTTACACCAGATGAAAGGAATGGGTTAAGACTATGTTCACACGTCAGAATTCCCACATGGATTTCCTCATGGAAATTCTGCATGTGTTGATAGTGTGGTGGACCACTGGTGTTATAGCGGGACCACGGGTGTAGTGGACTGAGTGGTGGGATCAGATAGTATTAACCCCTGGGGCAAGATGTTTTTAACCCCTAGTGTTTGTGACACCAGGATGTGGTTGTATGGGGTAGGGCATCGACGAAAACCAATCCAGAAACGGCATATATAGTAAATGAGAGTCCAAAGCAGGTTTTGATGCAACTGGAACTTTACTGAAGAAGGCAGAAAACAGTCTTTATAAAAAGCCAACATCCACAGAGGTGACCGGGACACAGGGAACCTCTCAGGCTTGCTTGGACTTGTAGTGATAATAATGATGATGCGGCCACTGTGCTACTGTTATGACTTTGGTAGGGACAGTAGAGACCTGACTTGTAGACAGAGATGAGATTTACAGATTAGATGTGACTGCAGACTTGTAGGCTTTGGTCTAGCTGGACTGGACTGAACCTGTACAGGACTTGTGCTTTTCTGTCCAGGAATGGACCAGGAACCAAGAGAGCAGGAACTAAAGAGACCTAGTGTGGAGACTACAGCCCTTTATATATATATATATATATTGGTTGCTGGTTGCCTGTGGTTACCTGTGCCTCTGGAACTCTGGGTAACAGGTGATCACATGTCACATGACTATCACATGACCTTAGGTAGGTCCTATACAGACTAAACATCCTAATAACCTTTGCACATAGTTTATATTCAATACTTATAGTAAATGTACATAATTAATATGCACTAGAATACCATAATAGTGACCTAGGGGGACCCTGCAGGAGAGCCCTGTGGACTTGAGGGACTCTACCTGAGAGGACTTTAGGACTGTACAGAACCACATTCTGTACCGGGACATGACAATAGCTTATTAATTCTAATGGGATTCCGCAGTGCCATTCACGCTGCAGAATTTCTGCATCGTTCTTTCTGCTGCGGAAATTCCGCATTCCGCATGAAGAAAGGTCCTGTCCTAAATTTATGCAGAATTTGGAAATGGAAGCCCATTGAAGTGAACGGGACCCCCCCCCTTTTTGTGTGTCCCCCCCCCCCCCCCATTATTTCTACAGCAAAATTCACAACTGCAGATTTATTGTGGCTCTTGACTTCCACATTGAATTTGTCATAAATCCACAACAAGACATTCTGTAGATTTTCAATCTGCACGGCAGGTCACATTACACATTCATTTTGAGAGTTTTTTTTTCTAATATCATCCACTTTGTGGCTACGGTAAAGGCAGGATCACACGTGCCGTATTTTGTTGGTGCGTATTTTCCTACCCATTGAAGTGAATAGGTAGCAAAATCAGCTGCTTCTTTTACTACCCATTCACTTCAATGGGAAGGAAAATACGTACCAGCAAAACACAGCATGTGTGACCCTACCCTTATTTTGTAAATCAGCATTTCTACTGTATGTGGCATTTTACGGTACATTTTTGTTCTGATTAACCACATCGGAACAAATGTTGTAAATGTACAGATTGTCCACTAGATGGAGCCCTTTGTAAGCAGAATGCTAATAAAACCATAACCCTAACCTCAATATCAGCAGCAGATATACAGCGTTTTGCAGCATCTTTCACAGCATCAAGGGGTTAACCAGGATTAGAAAAACCGAGCTGATTTCTTCACAAAACATCCGGTTACCTGTCAGTATATCTGGAAAAAAAAACTGTGCAGAGGAAGAGTGGTGCAGTTGCCCATGGCAACCAATCAGATTGCTTGTTTAATTTTTCTCAGGTCTCTTTAAAAAGGAAAGAAGCGATCTGATTGGTTGCTATGGGCAATTGGACCGCTTTTCCTCTGCACAGTTTTTTGATAAACCTCCCCCCCAAAATGTTTAACTTTTTTCGAGTTTACATTGCACTTGTCAAATGGGTGTGGCTTAGTGTAAAGTGGGGGCGGGGCTGGTTTCACACGGCAGTGTTTGGCTCAGTGTTCTGCCGTGGTATTTATAAACCGAAAACCAGGAGTGTGTCCAAAACATGGGAAAAGTACAAATCTTTCCATTTTGTTTTTTACACATATGATGTCGGCCTTAGGGTACAGTCACACGTATGTAATCTGCTGGGAATTCCCAACTGAAGGAATTCCACTTGCGGATTTGCTGCAACCCAATAAAGGGGTACTCCGGCCCTAAGACATCTTATCCCCAATCCAAAGGATAGGGGATTTCTGATCGCGGGGGTCCCGCCACTGGGGATCCCTGCAATCTCTCATGCAGCACCCACCTGTGTAAGCTGCACACCATCGCTGGAGGCTCCAAGTTTTAAGCCTCATGATTACGGGCCCCGCCCCTTCGATGCAAGTATATGGGAGGGGCATAATGGCCACCACGCCCCTCCCATAAACTTGCATTGAGGGGGCGGAGTTGTGTCGTCACGATACTCAGGCCCCGTAGTCGTGAGACTTCAGACTTGGAGCCTCCAGCGCTTGCGTGCAGCTCACACAGGTGGATGCTACATGAGAGATTGCAGGGGTCCGCAAGTACCGGAGTACCCCTTTAAGGTCAATAGGAAGCAACATTGGAGGAGATTAATCAAAAACTGTGGGGAGGAAAAGTTGACCAGTTGCCCTTAGCAATCAATCAGATTGCTTCTTTTATTTTTCAGAGGCCTTGTTAAAAATGAAAGAAGCAATCTGATTGGTTGCTATGGGCAACTGGTCAACTTTTCCGAACGTACGTATTTCTATGTGCCATGTGAACATGACATTTTTCAGGTCGAAAATAGTTCAGAAAAAAAGCCAAGTGGAAACCTAGTCTGAGGGTCTCTTCACACGGCAGCATTTCCGTTTGTGGAATTCCACCTAAAATTAAAGGGGTTGTGCGCTGCCCTGCAGTTCGGATCTCCGCTCACAGCGTCCGGAAGTTCATTACTCCGAATGATGTGTGCGTGCTTCCGTGTTCGCAGCCGCCTGGCGTGACGTCACGCCTGCCCCCTCGTGACGTCTCGCCCGCCCCCTCGTGACGTCTCGCCCGCCCCCTCAACAAAAATCTATGGGAAGAGGGCGCGACCGCTGTCACGCCCCCTTCCCATAGACTTTGATAGAAGGGGCAGGCGTGACGTCACGAGGGGGCCAGGCGTGACGTCACGCCCGGCGGATGCGAACACGTAAGCCCGCACACAGCGTTCGGAGTAAGGAACTTCCGGACGCTGTGAGCAGAGCTCCGAACTGCAGGGCAGCGCACAACCCCTTTAAAACCAATAGACTTCTATGGGATTCCGCATTCCCATTCACACTTCTGAATTTCTGCTTGCGGAACTCCGCCAGCAGAAATTCAGAAGTGTGAATGGGAGTGCGGAATCCCAGAGACGTCTATGGGCTTTAATTTTAAGCGGAATTTCACAAGTGGAAATTCTGCCGCGTGAATAGACCCTAAGGCGAGGTTCAGACTACGGAATCTCCGGGCAGAAAATTTCCACCCAGATATTCCGTCGGTGCTAGGATTGCGCGGACACTGCAGTCTCCAATAGACTGCAATGTGTTCCGCACGGATTTCCGCCTGAAGAAAGAGCAACACCTTTCTTCAAGCGTATTTTCCGTTCACAAATTCCGAAGTGTGAATTTGTGAACAGAAAACCATTCACTACACTATACATTTTAGCAAGCGCAATTTCCGCCTGCAATTTCAAAGCAGAATTGCAGGTGGAAATTCCGTAGTCTGAACCTAGCCTAAGTGCTCGTTCACACGAGCTGATTTCTTTTCAAACCCGAAGCGGAACTCACGCTGAGAGTTTGAAAAGGGGCGGGGCCTCCATGCGCTACCCGCAGCAGATTTTCGACAGCGGAATCTCTGCTGTTTAAAATCAGCTGCAGACCCTCTTGACCTTAATGGGGTCTGCGGCAGATTTTCCACAGTGGAGATTCCGCTGGGGAAAATCTGCTGCGGGTAGCGCATGGAGGCCCCTCCCATTTTCAAACTCTCAGCGTGAGATCCGCTGCGGGTTTGAAAAGAAATACGCTCATGTGAACAAGCCCGAAAGGCAGTTTTATAAATTTGCCCCAATAAAGCATTCAGTCTTGTGATCTGTGGAATTCAGTGTAGTCCTTACCTATGTGCAGCTGTAATACTGAGCAGCTGCCCCTCTCCTCTATAGTCAGTGTGAGGATGTTCATCAGTATTCTGCACCTGCGCCACCTCCCTCACATAACATTGGGGCTGTATACTGCTGAGAGCTGGCGGCCGGAACAGTAAGTTTAGCAATGTTCAGTCTTATGAAGTCATTTTCATACTGTGTTACTGATATATTAGTGCAGAGAATCACAAGACAATGGAGACTTTTGTTGCGGGTTGTGAACTTGTATATATGTGTCCTAAATACAGTGGTCCCTCAAGTTACAATATTAATTGGTTCTGGGACGACCATTGTATGTTGAAACCATTGTATGTTGAGACCATAACTCTATGGAAACCCGGTAATTGGTTCTGAAGCCCCCAAAATGTCATCCAAAAATAGGAAAAAGTGAGAATTAAAGAAAAATTAAGTAGATAACTAATATAGATAAAGCAAATCCTTACATATAAAAGTAAGAAAGATCTTCTGGGAGCTGTAAATAATGGTCTACGTCAGTGTTTCCCAAGCAGGGAGCCTCCAGCTGTTGCAAAACTACAACTCCCAGCATGCCCGGACAGCCTTCGGCTGTCCGGGCATGCTGGGAGTTGTAGTTTTGCAACAGCTGGAGGCACCCTAGTTGGGAAACACTGGTCTATGTAGAGTACAGGAGCTTCTTCAAGGTCCTGTACAGAACACACAGTGTCCTAAAAAGGTAACATGGAGTTGACCTCACATGGTGTCCAAATGAGCAGGTAAAGAGTACAGAACATGTAATACCTCCCTGTACTGTAGCGGGTGCTATCAGACACCAGTCAGTGCATACGCTTCAGTAATACAGGTAAAGAGTACAGAACATGTAATACCTCCCTGTACTGTAGCGGGTGCTATCAGACACCAGTCAGTGCATACGCTTCAGTAATACAGGTAAAGAGTACAGAACATGTAATACCTCCCTGTACTGTAGGGGGCGCTTCCAGACACCAGTCAGTGCATACGCTTCAGTAATACAGGGGTTTTACCAGTGAATGCCCATTCTGATTGGTCGGTTCTTCCAGCCATTGACTGGTTTTGCAGATCTGGACTGTCTGTAATATTGTATGTTGAGTCTTGTTTCAACTTACGATGGTCCAGAAAAGATCATTGTATGTTGGAACTATTGTATGTTGAGGCCATTGTAAGTTGAGGGATCACTGTATAGTTTATCCTCCTCGGTGTTTACCATTGCTTATTCTGCAGCCACTGTAGTATTAGGGTATGTGTACACTGTAGAATATCCATCCGAAGAAACTCTGGGTGGACATGCCACGTGCAGCATGCACCGCAGCAATGAACCGGTGCCATGACCATGCTGTGCCATCCCCATTGACAGCAAAGTCTGCGCGGTTCCCGTTGATCACAGTTCCGATTGATATTTCTCCAGAATAATGAATGTGTTTATTCTTTTGGTGGAGTCTGGAGGAAATTCCGTTGTGTGCATAGGCCCTTAGCAATAGTGATGAGCGGCATTGCCCATATTCGACTTTGCGATATTTCGCGAATATACAGACGAATATTCGTCCTATTTCGCATATTCGTTATATACTCATCTGTGAATATTCGCATAATCGCGTATTCGAGGAAGAAAACAGTCAGGGGGTGGGCAACTTTACTATTGGCTGCTAGGGATGTTGTTGATAACCTCTGACAAGTGTATTTGCATCATTCTAATTTGGCCCACAAGTGAAAAGAAGGAATATGCGAATATTCGCATATGCGGGGAAAAAGTGAATATTCACAATTTCGAATATATTCGCGAATTTGTGATATTCACGATAAAATTTTAAATTCCAATATTCGTGCCCACCACTACTTAGTAACACTTCCGCAAGGTACTGCAGCGTTGTCCCGTTTACATTTCTTTAGTATGTCAACTTTGGTATTGGAACACTGAGGCTCCTGTGCACATTTTCTCCATTGACTTTAATGGGGAAGTTGAAATGTTTTTTTGGTTGCAGAAGTGCTGCCAGTTTGTAAATACAGCAATTTTTTTCATTGCATTTGTATAATCCACACTGAATGTCTGCAACAAATCTGCTCTGCACAATTTAGTGCAGTTTGTGGCCTATACACAGGGCTAGTGCGAGGCAAAGGTGCATTTTGGTGCCCACGTCCGACATAACTTTGGAAGCAACCGGGCAAGGCAGAAAATGTGCATCCCCGCGGCCTGTGAATTTCACAATACACACACTAACCCCCCACCCTCCCCCATACAGTGACCATATTGGGGTGACCCCAGCTCTACACAGCCTCTGCAGACCATATGAGGGATTACATACAGTTACATCCGGTGATGTCTTCTCTAATTGAAAACACAGTAAGGCTAAACATTGGGGAGTGCTCTAATCCAAAGTGCACAGAATAAATATAAAAATAAATAAAAAGGACTCACCCGGTGCGTGTAGGGAGCCCAAGACATCCAAAAAGGAGCAGGGCCCGCCACTAACACCCCAAAGCCACGATAACCTCAAAAGTAAGCACTGATCATTCTCCTCTATCAGAACGGTATTCACTAGCTGGTGAGAGCGGCAAACCCTTTCTGAACATACTGTTAGAGTATGACTGTAATTATAGGTATTAAGAACTCCAAGGAGTACAATAAAGTCATTTTAGGGGGGTCTTTAGTAAGGGTTTCCCTTATAAGGGTTTCTTAAGTACCAGGGAGAAAAGGCGTACTGATACGCCCGTGGGAATTTCGGAATTCACACAGGCAATATGCGCCGATTCCGGGTCATACGGGTCTATGGTGACCCGGAAAAAAAGGGGGATCGGGGTTGTCCAAGACACCCACGATCCCCCTGAAGGGATAGGAGTGAGGGGCACCCCTCCTATCCCTGCTATTGGTCATCTAGAAGCGACGACCAATAGCAGATCGGGGTCAGGGGGGTTAACTTTCGGTTTCCCCATTCTGCCCACCCACAATAGGCTGGGCAGAATGGGGAAACCGTGGAGGACCGGTGCCGAAATCCACTTACCCATCGGCGGCGATTGGCAGCGGGGATCGGCGGCAGAAGAGGACGGCGATGCGGCTCCCTGGATCCTACGGAAGCCGGTGAGTTGCCTAGCAACATCTGGAGGGCTACAGTCTGAGACCACTATGCAGTGGTCTCTAAACTGTAGTCCACCAGATGTTGCAAAACTACAACTCCCAGCATGCCCACACAGCAGTTTGCTCTCTGGGCATGCTGGGATTTGTCGTTTTGCAACATCTGGAGGGCCACAGTTAGGAAATCACTGTGCAGTGGTCTCTAAACTGTAGCCCTCCAGGTGTTGCCAAACTGCAATTCCCAGCATGCCCAAACAGCTGTCTCAGCATGCTGGGAGTTGTAGTCTCCCAGCATGCCCTTCGGAGATCAGTACATGCTGGGAGTTGTAATATTGCAACAGCTGGAGGCACACTGGTTGGTAAAATACTGAGTTTGGTAACAGAACCTAACTGAAGGTTTTCCAACCATTGTGCCTCCAGCTGTTGAAAAAGTACAACTCCCAGCATGCATGGTCTGTCAGTACATGCTGGGAGTTGTAGTTTTGAAACAGCTGGAGGTTTGCCCCCCCCCCCCCCATGTGAATGCACAGGGTACATTCACATGGGCAAGTTTACAGTGAGTCTCCTGCTTCAAGTTTGAGCTGCGGCAAATTTTTTGCCGCAGCGCAAACTCCTAGCGGGAAACTCTCCATAACCCGCCAGTGAAAATGTATCCTAAAAACACTACACTACACTAACATATAATAAAGGTTAAAACACTACATATACACCCCCTTACACTGTCCCCCCCCCCCCCCAATAAAAATGAAAAACGTATTGTACTGCAGTGTTTCCAATACGGAGCCTCCAGCTTTTGCAAAACAACAACTCCCAGCATTTCCGGACAGCCACTTACTGTCCAGGCATGCTGGGAGTTTAGCAACAGCTGGAGGCACCCTGTTTGGGAATCACTGGCATAGAATACCCCTATGTCCACCCCTATGCAATCCCTAATTTAGTCCTCAAATGCGCATCGCACTCTCCCACTTTGGAGCCTTGTCGTATTTCAAGGAAACAGTTTAGGACCACATATTTGTATTTCCATACTCGGGAGAAATTGCACTACAAATTTTGTGGGGCTTTTTCTCCTTTTACCCCTTATGAAAAGGAAAAGTTGGAGTCTACACCAGCCTGTTAGTGTAAAAAAAAAAAAAAAAAAAAATTACACTAACATGCTGGTGTTGCCCCATATTTTTTATTTTCACAAGCGGTAAAAGAAAAAAGACCCCCAAAATTTATAACGCAATTTCTCCCGAGTATGGAAATACCCCAAAAGTGGGCGTAAAATGCTCTGCGGACGCACAACAAGGCTCAGGGGTGAGAGCGCACTATGTACATTTGAGGCCTAAATTGGTGATTTGCACAGGGGTGGCTGATTTTACTGGCATAGGGGTGGCTGACATAAATGCAAAAAAATACCCACATGTGACCCCATTTTGGAAACTACACCCCTCATGGAATGCAACAAGGGGTATAGTGAGCCTGAACACCCCACAGGTGTTTGACGAATTTTCGTTAAAGTTGGATGGGAAAATGAAAAAAAAAAAATTCACTAAAATGCTGGTGTTAACCTAAATTTTTCATTTTCACAAGGGAAAATAGGAAAAAAAAGCCCCCCAAAATTTGTAACCCCATTTCTTCTGAGTAAGAACATAGCCCATATATGGATGTAAAGTGCTCTGCGGGCGAACTACAATGCTCAAAAGAGAAGGAGCACCATTGGGCTTTTGAGGAGAAAATTTGTCCAGAATTGAAGGCCATGTGTGTTTACAAAGCCTCCATAGTGCCAGAACAATGCCCCCCCCCCCCCACATGTGATCCCATTTTGGAAACGGCACCCCTCCCGTAATGTAATAAGGGGTACAGTGAGCATTTATGCCCAACAGGTGTCTGACAGATTTTTGGAACAGTGGTCCGTGAAAATGAAAAATGTAAATTTTCATTTGCACAGCCCACTGTTCCAAAGATCTGTCAAATGCCAGTGGGGTGTAAATACTCACTGCACCCCTTATTAAATTCTGTGAGGGGTATAGTTTCCAAAATGGGGTCATATGGGGGGTCCACTGTTCTGGCACCACGGGGGGGCTTTGTAAACTCACATGGCCCCCGACTTCCATTCCAAACAAATTCTCTTTCCAAAAGCTCAATGGCGCTCCTTCTCTTCTGAGCATTGTAGTGTGCCAGCAGAGCACTTGACTTCCACACGGGGTATTTCCATACTCAGAAGAAATTGGGTTACACATTTTGGGGGTCATTTACTCCTATTACCACTTGTAAAAATTTTTAATTTGGGGGAAAAAACAGCATTTTAGTGAAATTTTTTATTTACACATCCAACTTTAACAAAAAGTCGTCAAACACCTGTGAGGTGTTAAGGCTCCCTGTACCCCTTGTTACATTCCTTGAGGGGTGTAGTTTCCAAAATAGTATGCCATGTGTTGTTTTTTTGCTGTTCTGGCACCATAGGGGCTTCCTAAATGTGACATGCCCCCCAAAAAACATTTCTGCAAAATTTGCTTTCCAAAAGCCAAATGTGACTCCTTCTCTTCTGAGCATTGTAGTTCGTCCGCAGAGCATTTTACATCCTAACATGGGATATTTCCATACTCAGAAGAGATGGGGTTACAAATTTTGGGGGGCATTTTCTCCCATTACCCTTTGTAAAAATGGTAAATTTGGGGAAAAAAACGACACATTTACACATCCGACTTTAACGAAAAGTCGCCAAACACCTGTGGGGTGTTAAGGCTCATTGGACCCCTTGTTATGCGCATTGAGGGGTGTAGTTTTCAAAATATTATGCCATGTAGGGTGTTTTCTGCTGTTCTGGCACCATAGGGGCTTCCTAAATGCGGCATGCCCCCCAAAAACCATTTCAGATAAACTCACTCTCCAAAATGCCATTGTCACTCCTTCCCTTCTGAGCCCTCTGATGCGACCGCTAAACACTTGACATACACATATGAGGTATTTCCTTACTCGGAAGAAATTGGGTTACAGATTTTGAGAGAATTTTTCTCCTTGTACAAATTCTAAAACTGGGTCTACAAGAGAATGCAAGTGTAAAAAATGAAGAATTTGAATTTTCTCCTTCACTTTGCTGCTATTCCTGTGAAACGCCTAAAGGGTTAATACACGTAGATATATTGTATTTGTGAATCAAAATATAATTTATTTGGAATGTCTATTTTCCTTACAAGCATAGAGCTTCAAAGTTAGAAAAATGCTAAATTTTCAATTTTTTCATCAAATTTTGGAATTTTTCACCAGGAAATGATACAAATTTTGATGAAATTTTACTTCTAACATGAACTAGAATATGTCACGAAAAAACTTTCTCGGAATCAGAATGAAAGGTAAAAGCACCCCAGAGTTATTAATGCTTAAAGTGACAGTGTTCAGATGTGCAAAAAACGCTCTGGTCCTTAAGGCCAAAATGGGCTAGGTCCTTAAGGGGTTAAATGTTGTTGATAGTTCCATCCATGATACACACATTCATACATCCATATATCACACATGCATATAACACATCATCCACCCATCCATCTATGATACATACACATCATACATAAATCCATCTAGCTTACACACATCTATCATACATGCACACATGATTCACACACACATCATACATACACACTTCATTCATACACACACCAACACACCATACATACACACTTCTTTCATACACATCATACATACAGACATCAAAAACAGATACCGTTCTATGGAGGTGCCTCTGTTGTAGTGACCTGTGTACCTGCTGCTTTTACACTAATTGGATTTATTTTTTATTACTATAAACTGACTTTTTTAGACCATAAGAAGAAAGAAGAAACCTACATTTGAACAAACCTACTTTCTTTAGACAAAAAATTTCCCCCAAAAAAGCACTTTGTACTTGAAGGGGTACTCTGCCGCTCAGCGTTTGGAACGCACCCTCCCATAGACTTGCATTGAGGGGGAAGGGCGTGACATCATGAGGGGGTGGGGCTATGATGTCACGAGCTCCCAGTAATGGCTCTAAACTTTCAGAACATTTTGTTCCAAACACTGAGCGGCGGAGTACCCCTTTAACCCCTTAAGGACCGGGGTTTTTTCCGTTTTTGCATTTTCGTTTTTTGCTCCTTGCCTTTAAAAAATCATAACTCTTTCAATTTTGCACCTAAAAATCCATATGATGGCTTATTTTTTGCACCACCAATTCTACTTTGTAATGACGTCAGTCATTGTGCCCAAAAATCTACGGTGAAACGGGAAAAAAAATCATTGTGAGACAAAATTGAAAAAAAAAACGCCATTTTGTAACTTTTGGGGGCTTCCGTTTCTACGTAGTAAATTTTTCGGTAAAAATGACACCTTACCTTTATTCTGTAGGTCCATATGATTAAAATGATACCCTACTTATACAGGTTTGAATTTGTCGCACTTCTGGAAAAAATCATAACTTCATGCAGAAAAATTTATACGTTTAAAATTGTCATCTTCTGACCCCTATAACTTTTTTTTATTTTTCCGTGTATGGGGCGGTATGAGGGCTCATTTTTTGCGCCGTGATCTGAAGTTTTTAACGGTACCATTTTTGCATTGATAGGACTTATTGATCGCTTTTTATTCATTTTTTCATGATATAAAAAGTGACCAAAAATGCACTATTTTGGACTTTGGAATTTTTTTGCGCGCACGCCATTGACCGTGCGGTTTAATTAACGATATATTTTTATAATTCGGACATTTCCGCACGCGGCGATACCATTTATGTTTATTTTTATTTTTATTTACACTGTGTTTTTTCTTTTATGGGAAAAGGGGGGTGATTCAAACTTTTAATAGGGAAGGGGTTAAATGATGTTTATTCACTTTTTTTTTGCACTTTTTTTTTGCAGTGTTATAGGTCCCATAGGGACCTATAACACTGCACACACTGATCTTTTACATTGATCACTGGTTTCTCATAAGAAACCAGTGATCGATGATTCTGCCGCATGACTGCTCATGCCTGGATCTCAGGCACTGAGCTGTCATTCGGCGATCGGACAGCGAGGAGGCAGGTAGGGGCCCTCCCGCTGTCCTGTCAGCTGTTCGGGATGCCGCGATTTCACCGCGGCTATCCCGAACAGCCCACTGAGCTAGCCGGCATGCTTTCGGTTTCACTTTAGACGCGGCGTTCAACTTTGAACGCCGCGTCTAAAGGGTTAATAGCGCGCGGCACAGCGATCAATGCCGCGCGCTATTAGCCACGGGTCCCGGCCGTTGTTAGAGGCCGGGCCCGAACCGCTATGACGCGGGGCCACGCCGTGGCCCCGCGTTATAGATCGGGAGTGGACACATGACGTTCCAGTACGTCATGTGTCCTTAAGGGGTTAAAGTGTAACACCAATGTTGATCCGCCGGCAGGATACTTAAAGGGTCAACTAAGTGCTGGCTCTAAGCTTTTGAAACATTTTTATTCCAAATGCTGTGCAGAGGAGTACCCCTTTAACCCCTTCAGGACGGAGCCCATTTTGGCCTTAAGGACCAGAGCGTTTTTTGCACATCTGACCACTGTCACTTTAAACATTAATAACTCTGGAATGCTTTTAGTTATCATTCTGATTCCGAGATTGTTTTTTCGTGACATATTCTACTTTAACATGGTGGTAAATTTTTGTGGTAACTTGCATCCTTTCCTTGTGAAAAATCCTAAAATTTGATGAAAAATTTGAAAATTTTGCATTTTTCTAACTTTGAAGCTCTCTGCTTGTAAGGAAAATGTATATTACAAATAAAAAAATTTTTTATTCACATATACAATATGTCTGCATCATAAAAGTGACGAGTTTTTACTTTTGGAAGACACCAGAGGGCTTCAAAGTTCAGCAGCAATTTTCCAATTTTTCACAAAATTTTCAAACTCACTATTTTTCAGGGACCAGTTCAGGTTTGAAGTGGATTTGAAGGGTCTTCATATTAGAAATACCCCACAAAAGACCCCATTATAAAAACTGCACCCCCCAAAGTATTCAAAATGACATTCAGTCATCATTTTAACCCTTTAGGTTTTTCACAGGAATAGAAGCAAAGTGAAGGAGAAAATTCACAATCTTCATTTTTTACACTCGCATGTTCTTGTAGACCTAATTTTTGAATTTATACAAGGGGTAAAAGGAGAAAATTTATACTTATATACTTATACAATTTCTCTCGAGTAAGCACATACCTCATATGTCTATGTAAATTGTTCGGCGGGCGCAGTAGAGGGCTCAGAAGGGAAAGAGCGACAAGGGGATTTTGGAGAGTACGTTTTTCTGAAATGGTTTTTGGGGGGCATGTTGCATTTAGGAAGCCCCTATGGTGCCAGAACAGCAAAAAACCCTCACATGGCATACCATTTTGGAAACTAGACCCCTTGAGGAACATAACAAGGAATAAAGTGAGCCTTAATACCCCACAGGTGTTTCACGACTTTTGCATATGTAAAAAAAAAAATATTTTTTTTCACTAAAATGTGTGTTTCCCCCCAAATTTCACATTTTTCCAAGGGTTAATAGCAGGAAATACCCCCAATATTTGTAACCCCTTCTCTTCTGAGTATGGAGGCACCCCATAAGTTGACCTGAAGTGCTCTATGGGTGAACTACAATGCTCAGAAGAGAAGGAGTCATATTTGGCTTTTTGAGAGCAAATTTTGCTCGGGGGGCATGTCGCATTTAGGAAGCCTTTATGGTGCCAGAACAGCAAAAAAAAACACATGGCATACCATTTTGGAAACTAGACCCCTTGAGGAATGTAACAAGGAATAAAGTGAGCCTTATTACCCCACAGGTGTTTCACGACTTTTGCATATGTAAAAAAAAATAAAAAAGTTTCCACTAAAATGTGTGTTTCCAACCCAAATTTCACATTTTTGCAAGGGTTAATAGCAGGAAATACCCCCCAATATTTGTAACCCCTTCTCTTCTGAGTATGAAGGTACCCCATAAGTTGACCTGAAGTGCACTATGGGCGAACTACAATGCTCAGAAGAGAAGGAGTCATATTTGGCTTTTTGAGAGCAAATTTTGCTCGGGGGGCATATCGCATTTAGGAAACCCCTATGGTGCCAGAACAGCAAAAAAAAAAAACACATGGCCTACCATTTTGGAAACGAGACCCCTTGAGGAACATAACAAGGGATACAGTGAGCATTTGCCCCCCACTGGTGTCTGACAGATCTTTGGAACAGTGGGCTGTACAAGTTTTCATTTTCACGGACCACTGTTCCAAAGATCCGTCAGACACCTGTGGGGGGTAAATTCTCACTGCACCCCTCATTACATTCCGTGAGGGGTGTCGTTTCCGAAATGGGGTCACATGTTGGGTTTTGTTTTTTTTGCGTTTGTCAAAACCGCTGTAACAATCAGCCACCCCTGTGCAAATCACCTCAAATGTACATGGTGCGCTCTCCCTTCTGGGCCTTGTTGTGCACCCCCAGAGCACTTTGCACCCACATATGAGGTATCTCTGTAGTCGGGAGAAATTGCGTTACAAATTTTGGGGGGCTTTTTTCCCTTTTACCTCTTGTGAAAATGTAAAGTAAAGGGCAACATCAGCATGTTAGTGTAAAAAATTAATTTTTTTACACTAACATTCTGGTGTAGACCCCAACATTTCCTTTTCATGAAGGGTTAAAGAAGAAAAAGCCCCCCAAACCTTGTAATGCAATTTCTCCCGAGTACGGCGATACCCCATATGTCACCCTAAACTGTTGCCTTGAAATACGACAGGGCTCCAAAGTGAGAGCGCCGTGCGCATTTGAGGCCTAAATGAGGGATTTGCATAGGGGTGGACATAGGGGTATTCTACGCCAGTGATTCCCAAACAGGGTGCCTCCAGCTGTTGCAAAACTCCCAGCATGCGTGGACAGTCAACGGCTGTCCGGCAATACTGGGAGTTGTTGTTTTTCAACAGCTGGAGGCTCTGCTTTGGAAACAGTGGCGTACCGGACGTTCTTATTGGGGGAGGGGGGCTGTGTAGGGGTATGTGTATATGTAGTGTTTTTAACTTTTTATTTTATTTTGTGTTAGTGTAGTGTAGTGTTTTTAGGGTACAGTCACATGGGCGGAGGATTACAGCGAGTTTCCCAGCGCAAAATTTGCTGCATCTGTAAAAGCCTCGCCCATGTGAGTGTACCCTGTACATTCACAGGGGGGGGGGGGGGGGGTGCACCAGCTGTTGCAAAACCACAACTCCCAGCATGCATGGTCTGTTAGTGCATGCTTGGAGTTATAGTTTTGCAACAGCTGGAGGCACACAGGTTAGGAAACACTGAGTTAGAAACAGACAATGTTTCCCAACCAGTGTGTCTCCAGTTGTTGCAAAACTACAACTCCCAGCATGCCCAGACAGCTGAAGGGCATGCTGGGAGTTGTAGTTCGGCAACATCTGAAGGGCCAGATGTTGCTGAACTAAAACTCCCAGCATGCCTGGACAGTCAGTGCATGCTGGGAGTTGTAGTTTTGCAACAGCAAGATCTTCACTGCTGCCTCTGAGGACCACATACTTACCCATCGCTGCTCGTCCACGTGGCCGGTCCCGCGCTGCTCCTCGGTCCCGCCGCTGGATCTGGTAAGGCTGCCGGTCCCCTCGTGTTCCCCCCCCCCCCTATGCTGCAGGTCCCCGCGAACCCCCGCAGCCATCGTCCCCCGTTCTGCCCGACTTCCAGGGGCGGGCAGTGCGGGGGATCTGAACTTTCACCCCAGATCACTGTGATTGGTCCACAGGGACCAATCACAGTGATCGCTGACCAGGACCATCAATGGATGGTCCTGGGGGTGAAGCAGAAGTTGTCCCCTGCTGGAAACAGCGGGACTTCTGCCAGTTAACCCGTGCGATGCTGCGCATCGCCGGGTTAACTGAATGTCATTTATAAACGCCAGGATGCGCGAACGCACTGCACAACCCGGCGTTTATATATGACATTCTGCGGGAAGGGGTTAATAACATTTTCCAGCAACTTTGTAGCCTAATACTTGCTCGCTGCTAAATAAATCAGGACACAGATTTGCTGCAAGTCCCATGCAAGGGATTTCCAGCAAATTCGTATCCTGATCGCTTTAGTCTCAGACAAGTCCAGTCACCTGTATTTACCACAGATGACTCTAATAAAGATGTAGGAACATCAAGAGAAATAAGAAAGGTCCAGTGCTAAATGTCCATAGCAAAGGATCTAAATATTTATGTCTGTGTGAAATTCAAGTTTTTTCCTTTTTAATAATTTTTCTAAAATTCCGTTTTCACTTTGTCATTATGGGGCACTGAGTGCAGAATGATGGAAAGATTGTTTTTATGTTTTTTATTTTAGCACAAGGTCGCAACATAACACAATGTGAAGAGAATATGAGGACTTTCCGAATTCATTGTATAAAAATATACTTCTATGCATTCACCTCTACTTTATGATCTAACCCTCTGATTGACAACCTACAAGCCAGACATTGCCTCATACATATGTACTTAGTAACATGACATTCTTGAACTCATTAATATTCTATATTAAAACTTTTATAAAGAAAATTTAATTCGGAGCAGCGCGTTATTTGGTTTTCCGCTAGACAGAGCTCCCTTCAAGAGGTCCTAATCCATTGTTGCGGATACTACATTGTAAATATTGTCATTGAAACCTAATGCCTATTGTTTTTAAGATGTACTCTTGTCATTACTATCCTGTGTGTCCAACCTTGAATTTCTCAGGCCCGTTGTTTCCTAATTCGAGTGACATCTACAATATCTCACAAACACATGTTTAGCCTTTGTGTTGCATTCACTGAATCCTTGATATATGTTTTTATTGTTATCGTACAATTCTCATCCTTGATTATCCTTGGTAATTTCTGCCCGCTCAGCGGTTTCTTAATATGCAGCAATTGTGCCAGCACAATAGTCCCCACAACATAGTACCACACGCTATGCTGTCCAAACAAAGCGGACGCGCTCAATAGTGCCAATTCCGCAGCACAGGGTAGTTTATGAAGCTAAGCATTCTTCACCTTGCTTTTTTTGCTGTATAGTGTTTGTGGTGTCTGGGATGTTGCAATAGTGATGCAGGGTCTGGTGGTATAAACCCTTAATTGTCGTGACGCCAGGGCACAGTTTGCCTGATATTAGAGGTCCTGCCGCCAACTGGCCCACAAACGGCAGGAATAATAAACGGAACGTCCACTGCAGATTTTATGAGATAACTGATAACTTTTTACTTGAACTTTTGTGCATCAGTCTTCACAAGCATACAGAGTCTCACGAGGTAACCGGGATGCAGGTTCCTCACAGGTTTTACTGGTATAATGAACTGTTGAGCAGGCCACTGTGCTACTAATTATAGGATTGGTGCTGTATAGTAGTCACACAGGATTTAGAGATTGAACTTGATGACTTACAGTTTTAGTGGCTGCTGGTTCTGTAGGCTTTGGCCTAGTTGAATTGAGATTGAAGATATGCTGATTGTGCTTTGCTTGATAGTCCGGAACTAAAAGAGTGGAGCAAGAGAGCGAATTTACAGACTACAGCCCTTTGTATAATAGGGGGCTGGACTAAGCTCATTGGCCAGCAAACCTGTAAGTCCTGGACCCAGTGAACTCTGGGTACATCAGATGACCCAGAAAGGTACTTGAACATATGTGCATTCACAACTGTAGATCACATGACCTGGGAAGGTCCTATATATTTATTATATCTAGACATTAAATAATATACAGGTTAATACAATTACATGAAGCAACCAAGGGGCAAGCCCTGCAGGAGAGCCCTGTGGAGATGGAGGAGCTCTAGCTGAGGGGACTTTAGACAGGGACAAGACAAGGTCCTGTACTGGGATACCACATGTTCTCATCTCTGCAGATGGTCTGGTCACTCTTCTGCATATATATCCTTAGGTGAGAACATTGGGAGAATTGGGTGAAGGTAGATGGTGTCCTTCAGGACTATCTACTAGAAAACAGAAAGTGTTAATTGGCAGACAGTTCATGATGCCAGTGAAAGCCAGTACCGTACATTGGTTCCTTCCTTATTTTGGTATAATCTCAGGTATACTTTGGTTTCTAAACACAATAGAGCAAGAAGGTGGCTGGCACTTCAACATAGCTGATCACTGCTCTGTAAATGAATCCAGCAAGAATGGCGGTGTGGGAACACCTGTTGGGGCCTGCTGCGGTGCTGACATGCGAGTAGGGTGGATCAATGCAAATACAAAGCATGGAGGAAGAAGAAAGCAATGTCACACTCACTGGGCCGGTATGAACTTCTTTATTGAAGATATTCGGCGGGTGAACAAGTCAGTAATGTGGGGGCGCCTCCATGGAGGCGCCCCCGCATTACTGACTTGTTCACCCGCTGAATATCTTCAATTAAGAAGTTCATACCGGCCCGGTGAGTGCGACATTGCTTTCTTCTTCCTCCGTGCTTTATACTTTGGTTTATCTTTCAGCCCTCAATGAACATGACCAATTTCACTGTTATCATGGAGGTTCCCTGTATGTCATCTATACTGTAGAGGTGGTCAGCATGAAAGGCACTCAGGTCCCTCCAATGGTACTTATCTCATATATATTATTAGATTGGTAGAGTCCACCAAAATACTGAGCTCCTACTGAGCAGTCTTATCAGAATCGGAGTGTTTTCAGTCTTAGCCAGCTCATCTTCATCTCCGTCCCATCGGCGCTCTGCTACTCTATGCCTGAGATCCAGGATGGAGCAGCAGAGCGCCGATAACACTGATCAGTGCTATGCTACGCCGTAGCATTGAACAGTGTATGCAATCAGAAGATTGTATCCCCTTTGAGGACTAAAATTTGGTGTAAAAATAGTTAATAAGTTAATAAATGTGATTTAACCCCTTCCCTAATAAAAGTTTGAATCACCCCCCTTTTCCCATAAAAAAAAAAATGTAAACATGAATAAGCATATGTGGTATCACCTCGTGCGTAAATATCTGAACTATAAAAATATGTCAATTAAACTGCACGGTCAATGGCGTATACGTAAAAAAAAAGTTTTCAAAGTCCAAAATAGTGTATTTTTGGTCACTTTTTATACCATAAACAAATCAATAAAAAGCGACCAAAAAGTCAGATCAAAACAAATATGGTACTAATAAAAACTTCAGATCACGGCGCAAAATATGAGCCCTCATACAGCCCCGTAAGCAAAAAAATAAAAAAAAGTTATAGGGGTCAGAAGCGGACAATTTTAAATGTATTAATTTTCGTGCATGTAGTTATGATTTTTTCCGGAAGACAAAATCAAACCTATATAAGTAGGGAATCAATTTAATCATATGGGGGGAGATGTATCAAAACCCGTGCAGAGGAAGAGTGGTGCAGTTGCCCATAGCAACCAATGAGATTGCTTCTTTCATTTTCCACAGGCCTCTTTAGAGGCCTGTGGAAAATAAAAGAAGCAATCTGATTGGTTGCTGTGGGCAACTGCACCACTCTTCCTCTGCACAGGTTTTGATAAATCTCCCCCATGGACCTACAGAATAAAGTTAAAGTGTCATTTTTGCAGAAAAATGTACTGCGTAGAAACAGAAGCCCCATAAAATGTACAAAATGGCGTTTTTTCTTCAGTTTTGTTGTACAATGATTTTTTTTCCGTTTCGCCGTAGATTTTGGGGTAAAATGACTCTTGTCATTACAAAGTAGAATTAGTGGCGCAAAAAAAAAATCCCTCATATGTTTTTTTAGGTGCAAAATTGAAAGTGTTATGATTTTTAAAAGGTAAGGAGGAAAAAAATGTTGCAAAACTACGAATCCCAGAATGCCTGGACATCCTTTGGCATTCTGGGAGTTGTAGTTTTGCAACACCTGGAGGCACCCTGGTTGTGGAACACTGTTCTACTTAATCGTGACTTGGTGACCCGTCTTTGCGCTTCCTCCATACCCTTCTTCTCCTATCCCTTATCTTTCAACCCTAAATAATCTATTAAGTCTTATACATATGAGATTAAAAAGTGGGACAATAAGTAGGTCACAGAATAACAAATGTCTGACCCCTCAACCAAAGACAGCCTGCCCTAAAGGGGTACTCTGGTGGAACATTTTTATTTATTTATTTTTAAATCAACTGGTGCCAGAAAGTTAAACAGATTTGTAAATGACTCCTATTAAAAAATCTTTATCCTTCCAGTACTTTTTTGCAGCTATATGCTACAGAGGAAATTCCTTTCTTTTTGAATTTCTTTTTTGTCTTGTCCACAGTGCTCTCTGCTGACACCTGGTGCCCGTATCAGGAACTGTCCAGAGCAGGAGAAAATCCCCATATCAAACCTGTGCTACTCTGGATAGTTCCTGACACAGACAGAGGTGTCAGCAGAGAGCACTGTGGACAGGACAAAAAAGAAATTCAAAAAGCTAAGAATTTCCTCTGTAGCATGCAGCTGCTAATAAGTACTGGAAGGATAAAGATTTTTTTTTTTTAATAGGAGTAATTTACAAATCTATTTAATTTTCTGGCACCAGGGGATTGACCTCTGCTCACTAACAATGGAAAAAAGACACATGACCGTCCTTCTAGTGTACGATAGCAAACACACAAGGTAATGTGAGACAAGAAGG
This sequence comes from Hyla sarda, assembly GCF_029499605.1. Classification (NCBI taxonomy): domain Eukaryota; kingdom Metazoa; phylum Chordata; class Amphibia; order Anura; family Hylidae; genus Hyla; species Hyla sarda. The sequence goes on along the minus strand of NC_079199.1, from coordinate 36,356,488 downwards.
AAATGCAGATCTAAGCCTGGTCGCACCCACAAGGAACTAACAAACCAACATTCAGTAGGTGGGTTTCACTTTGTCACACATCAGCAACACTTTGTGCAGTTTTTGAAGTTAAAGCTATGAAAAACATGTTTAAAGGAATGGCTGGAATTTGTCCTCCTTTTAAAGGCTATAGGCACCTTTGATAAGCCTTTTTTTATTTATACTTTGCTGCTTTATTCTTCTACAGCCTCTACAATTTTCTGTGGGCTCTCTGATTTCTTTCTACAAACCCTGCATGATTCTTTCCTGCAGACTGCTTTCCCCTTTCTCTGCATCCTGAGTGAGCTGTCCTCCCAGGACTCTCACCCTTCTGTCTACACTTTGAGCTGGTGTGTGTGGTATCCACAGGGAGTTGTAGTGAGTGGGTTGATGGTAAGGGTGGGTGATCTCGGATGTGTCAATGGACTTGAGTCGTGCAACCTTGTGTTCCACAATAAACTTCACAATGTCCAAAGCACAGGAAAAAGACTTTAAAATTGACTAAACTACTGAAACGATAAGATACAATGCAGATATCAGGAACATTGCTTGACTTTGTGCAGTTCTGGTAGTATAGTATTAGTTTTAGAAGAAGCAGAATTTGGTCATTGTCTTTTTTAAGGTTGTACGTTCGTCAGAGACTTTGCTTGTAGCATATGATTCTTTGGTGCTTCTGAACATGTCTTTGTATATGACTTTTAAAGGGGTATTCCAGGAATAAAAAAAATAAAAAAACAGGCCTTTTTTCTTTCAAAGACAGAACTTGTCTCCAAGTTGGGTGTGGTTCTGCAGCTCAGTTCCATCGATCCATGGAGCCAAGTTGTAATACCACACCAAAAGTGGAGACAAGGAGGGCACTGTCTTTGAAAGAAAAAAGGCCTGTTTTTTTGATTCCTGGAATACCCCTTTAATGAAGTAGACTGATTCACACATTTCTTAAACTATCTAGACAAGATGCTTCATATGGGGGGGGGGGGGGGGGGACTGTGGTAAATCTATAGAAATTCACTACACTTACTTCTAATTAACACTGCTGTGACACAACAGTTCGTAAGGCATATCAAGGAGAAGTTCCCTGACTTAATGGGGTATTCCAGGATTTTGTTTTATTTGACTATGCTACAAGGGCTGTAAAGTTAGTGTAGTTCATAATATAGTGTCTGTACCAGTGTGTGACGGTTTTCTCACAATTCTTCTGTGATTTTCCTTCCAATATTTCTTTTTACCAGCATACAAAATTACTGTTGTCTCAGATTTTTCTCGTGTTGCAATGCGGCCCAGGCCTGACTCACTAGTAAGCTGATGGCAGGCACTTGGTGGGAGAGAGATCAATCTGCAACTAATGCAACAGCTGTAGGCACCCTGATTGAAAACCACAGGTCTTTGAATGGATGCAGCTCATTTATGTTTCAATGGGTGGGGTGGCTGATGTGTGGGAGGGAGGAAAATGGAATTGTGGGATTTGTAGTCAAAAAAGAAAAGTCAAACAGGAAATACCAGTTCACAAAAAGCTAGCCACAGTGTTATGGTAATCTCACAACATAGCCATTTAGCCCCAAGACAAGCGCAGATCCTTCCTGAGCATGTCCATTATTGTCTGCCAGGTACATACTAAAATCACCTTATGGTGGATAACCCCTTTAACTGTGAGGACCTGGACCAAGATCTGAGGTAAAATGCATCCGGTGTATTTTTGACAAATCCCTTGTGCAACTTATCCTTGCTGTTTTAACACCTTCCTTTTTCTGAAGTTACTTTAATGCTTGCAATGGGACTCTAGGCTAGGCAAACAGGTTTGAATTTTGCTTACAGACAATTCTAGTGGGATTGTGGCCTACTTGGTGGAATTGTGGCCTACTTTTTTTATGTATACCTATTTTTTGGCTAACTAGGTGTTACGCCGAGCGCTCCGGGTCCCTGCTCCTCCCCGAAGTGCTCGCGGCGTTTCTCTCCCTGCAGCGCCCCGGTCAGACCTGCTGACCGGGAGCGCTGCACTGACATGGCCTGCGGGGATGCGATTCGCATCGCGGGACGCGCCCGCCTGCGAATCGCACCCCAGGTCACTTACCTGTCCCGGTCCCCGGCTGTCATGCTCTGGCGCGCGCGGCTCCGCTCTCCAGGGCGCGCGCGCGCCAGCGCTCTAAGATTTAAAGGGCCAATGCACCAATGATGGTGCCTGGCCCAATCACCCTGATTAGCTTGCACCTGTTCCTTGCCCTACTTATACCTCAATTCCCCTGCACTCCCTTGCCGGATCTTGTTGCCTTGTGCCTTGAGAAAGCTTTACTGTGTTACCTATACTGTGTTCCAGACCTCCTGCTATTCCACCATTGACTACGAACCTTGCCGCCTGTCCCGACCTTCTGCTATGTCTGACCTTGCTCTTGTCTACTCCCTTGTACTGCGCTTATCTCAGCAGTCAGAGAGGTTGAGCCGTTGCCAGTGGATACGACCTGGTTGCTACTGCCGCTGCAAGACCATCCCGCTTTGCGGCGGGCTCTGGTGAATACCAGTAGCAACTTAGAACCGGTCCACTGACACGGTCCACGCCAATCCCTCTCTGGCACAGAGGATCCACCTCCAGCCTGCCGAATCGTGACAGTAGATCCGGCCATGGATCCCGCTGAGGTTCCCCTGCCAGTTGTCTCTGACCTCACCACGGTGGTCGCCCAGCAATCCCGACAGATCGCCCATCTAAGTCACCAGCTGTCGGAAGTGTCCACCATGGTACAGCAACTTCAGTCGCAGCTACAGCATCTGCAACAGCAGCTACCATCTCCTCCAACAGCTCCTGCACCTCCTCCGCAGCGAGTGGCCGCTCCTAACCTCCGCTTGTCCCTGCCGGACAAATTTGATGGGGACTCTAGACTCTGCCGTGGTTTTCTGTCACAATGTTCACTTCATTTGGAGATGTTGTCGGACCAATTTCCTACAGAACGGTCGAAGGTCGCTTTCGTGGTCAGTCTCCTGTCTGGGAAGGCTTTGTCTTGGGCCACACCGCTCTGGGACTGCGATGACCCTGTCACCGCCTCTGTACACTCCTTCTTCTCTGAGGTGCGCAGTGTCTTCGAGGAACCAGCCCGAGCTTCTTCTGCCGAGACTGCCCTGCTGAACCTGGTCCAGGGTAATTCTTCAGTAGGCGAGTACGCCATCCGATTTCGTACTCTCGCTTCCGAATTATCTTGGAACAACGAGGCTCTCTGCCCGACCTTTAAAAAAGGCCTATCCAGTAACATCAAAGATGTGCTGGCCGCACGAGAGATTCCTGCCAACCTGCATGAACTTATCCATTTGGCCACCCGCATTGACATGCGTTTTTCGGAAAGACACCAGGAACTCCGCCAGGAAAAAGACCTTAATCCCTGGGCACCTCTCTCTCGGTATCCCTTGCAATCTACCCCTGTGCCTCCCGCCGAGGAGCCTATGCAAGTAGATCGGTCTCGCCTGACTATTGAAGAGAGGTCTCGCCGTAGGGATAAAAATCTATGTCTGTACTGCGCTAGTACCGAACATTTCTTGGTGAATTGCCCTATTCGTCCTCCACGTCTGGAAAATGCATGCACGCAACCTGCTCATGTGGGCCTGGCGTCTCTGGGTACGGAGTCTGCTTCTCCATCTCTCTCTGTGCCCGTACGGATTTCTCCTTCTGCCAACTCCTCCTTCTCTGCTGTGGCCGTATTGGACTCTGGTTCTTCTGGAAATTTTATTCTGGCCTCTTTGCTTGATACGTACTGCATCCCGGTGACCCGTCTCATCAAGCCGCTCTATATTTCTTCGGTCAACGGGGTCAAGCTGCACTGCACTGTGCGTTATCGCACAGTGCCCCTGCTTATGAACATTGGACCACATCTCGAGGAAATTGAATTTTTGGTTTTGCCCGGCTGTACCTCTGAAATCCTCCTCGGTCTGCCATGGCTCCAGCACCATTCTCCCACCCTTGACTGGACCACCGGGGAGATCAAGAATTGGGGCCCTGCTTGCCGCAAAGAGTGCCTCACGTCTGCTCCCAGCCCCGTCTGTCGGTCCTCAGTGTCTCCTCCTGTGCCTGGTCTCCCCAAGGCCTGTCAGGACTGTGCCATGCCCCCTCATAGTCCCCGTCCTGGTGACACTCTGCCCCATGCCAAGCCTCACCCTCTGCCCCCCCTCCCCATTCCCACTCCTTCTGACCGGTCTGCCATTCATGTTAAAACCCAGGACTTCACTGTCCCCCAGAAGGAGACTCTACAGTCGCTCCCGATGTCCTCGTCCTCTGTGGAGCGACATCCCGACAAAAAGAGGGGGAGACCTAAGGGGGGGGGGGGTACTGTTACGCCGAGCGCTCCGGGTCCCTGCTCCTCCCCGAAGCGCTTGCGGCGTTTCTCTCCCTGCAGCGCCCCGGTCAGACCCGCTGACCGGGAGCGCTGCACTGACATGGCCTGCGGGGATGCGATTCGCATCGCGGGACGCGCTCGCCTGCGAATCGCACCCCAGGTCACTTACCTGTCCTGGTCCCAGGCTGTCATGCTCTGGCGCGCGCGGCTCCGCTCTCTAGGGCGCGCGCGCGGCTCCGCTCTCTAGGGCGCGCGCGCGCGCCAGCACTCTATGATTTAAAGGGCCAGTGCACCAATGATGGTGCCTGGCCCAATCACCCTGATTAGCTTGCACCTGTTCCTTGCCCTACTTATACCTCACTTCCCCTGCACTCCCTTGCCGGATCTTGTTGCCTTTTGCCTTGAGAAAGCTTTACTGTGTTACCTATACTGTGTTCCAGACCTCCTGCTATTCCACCATTGACTACGAACCTTGCCGCCTGTCCCGACCTTCTGCTACGTCTGACCTTGCTCTTGTCTACTCCCTTGTACCGCCCTTATCTCAGCAGTCAGAGAGGTTGAGCCGTTGCCAGTGGATACAACCTGGTTGCTACTGCCGCTGCAAGACCATCCCGCTTTGCGGCGGGCTCTGGTGAATACCAGTAGCAACTTAGAACCGGTCCACTGACACGGTCCACGCCAATCCCTCTCTGGCACAGAGGATCCACCTCCAGCCTGCCGAATCGTGACACTAGGCTTACCATGGCAGTTTACTTTGAGTGAGACAGAAGCTGCAAAGCAAAATGAGTTTTGATGACTCGGGTCTCACTAACTACAGAAAACTAAAATCACCTGTTTCTAGTCTAGCGGGTGGAGTTGGGACATGTCCTGCATCTATTGGTTAGGAGCCTGACATGGGATTAGACTTTTTGCTGCAGGATACAGATTTTATAGTAGCTCTAGGGAACCTGTCTCCTGCAGCATAATGGGGAACCCGAAAGCCAGGGAGAGAAACACTCAGATGAGCGATTCTCCTGGCTCATTCTAGTGATTGGTGGGGTCTAATCATCCAGACCCCCACCAATAAAAATTTCTAAGGACACACCATTGTAATAACACATTTCCCCCACCAGACATCAGTAAGGTTCAATTGGGGTAGTCCCTGGTGGTTTCTCCCTGCCCCAAAGGCTTGTATAGTAGATCTCTCCATGTTTAAGCATAGGGAGAGAGATATCAAGGCTGATGGGTGGGTAGAATCTGCCAGGGGCCATCCCTATAAATCAAGTTTCAGGCAGCATGAAATTAATAACTGGTTCCCTTTATCGATTTAACAATTGAGGAGGGCTCTTCGACACATGTAATAAAGCTCTCATTGAAGTAACATGAAACCCAATCATAACGCCTACAAGTTTACCACAATGTAGAGTTGCTCTTGAACAGTTAATAGTGCTATTACTTGGAACGACAATCTTACTTCATTCTACATATAAACATCTGGGTCCTATTCCATGTCCTTGACATGATGTCTGTGTAGTAAGTGTGCATAATAAATAAGAGAAATTCAAGTGCGGTGTGGCCCCAGCCTCTTGTAAAGATGGATCCGGTCAACAATGCGGCTGACATGGAATAGCGGCAGGCTCCTGATTGTTGATTGTGATCCTGCACACATTACACTGTTTGTGTTCCTGTCATTCCAGCGAGCAGAATTAAGCTGGGGAACTCTAATTAATTCCGATGAGAGGCTTTGCCGCTAATCAGCACCACAGTTTGAAGACAATGACAGCCGCCCCACAAAGCAGGCGGGAGGCATAACACGTACAGATCCGCTTAATTAGATTTTAATTATTGCCAGTTAGGAACTGCCGCGTTCTGCCATCTGCATTCTGATAGCAATGGGAAAGTGGACTTTCATTCGCTTCTTGCTTGAGCAGTGTTGACTAAGTAGAGTAATAAAACGCTCTGTGCCTCCCTGTACACTGGTTTATAGCACTGATCATCCTAATTGAGTACATCTGTTTGGGAAGATAGTATTGTAACCAGGAATTTCAGACTTGTTCTTTCTTAGTAAGGGAGTAATAATAGAACATTGTTGCACTCGGAGTCATATAATCTGTGATTACAGGCTGCTGCCTAGACAGAACTAAAAGTCATTTACAGTAACCACTATTGGGATTTCATTGTGGATCCGTAGTTTGAGAAGCAGCATCAGGACAGGGGTTGCAAAAAGTGAAAAGTCCTCAGATCTAAACTTTTGAAAGTGTTTATCGAGATTATTGCCTGAACAGAATAGGCAATGAGGAAGCGGAGATGGGGAGCTCAGTCCTGACACCATAGGGAAATCCCATGGGGCTCATCGGAGACAATCCACCTGTTAATAACGCTTAATTAGAGATAATATCAAAATGGTAAATCAAAAAGAATAATATATAGCGGTCACAGGGGGGTGTCTAACCAATCTACACCCTACCAAAAAATGTGGTATAGCTAAAGTTGCCCCTATGATGTCATGTAATACATTGGTAAGGGGAACTCCATATCCAGTGGAATAGCGCTATCCCGGTACCTGCCCCACTTGCTTCACTAGCCTGTTAGGTCTGTATGATTTACTCATAACAGTATTTTGTACCTTCATTTTTGGATTTTGCTGTCTATAGTTTGGCACTTTATGCACATGGCACCTTAAAGGGGTACTCTGCTGCTCAGCGTTTGGAACAAACTGTTCCGAACGCTGGCGCCGGGGGCTCGTGACATGATAGTCCTGCCCCCTCATGACGTCATGCCACACCACCTCAATGCAAGTCTATGGGAGGGCGCGTGATGCCATGAGGGGGTTGGGCTATGACGCCACAAGCTCCCGGCGCTGGCTCCAGCATTCAGAACAGTTTGTTCCAAAAACTGAGCAGAGGATTACCCCTTTAACTGGGCAAACTACCTTATTAGATATAAATTATTAACTCTCTCATGTTGTACATTATGTTGCCTGTCCTGCTGCCATTTCATATATATATATATATATATATATATATATATATATATATATATATATATATATATATAAATCAAATTCTAAACTAGTCAAATTTGCTGCAAATTTTCCCCAAATTTTCCCAAGATTCCCGTGAATCCAAATTTTTGGGTATTTGTTTTGAATTTCTTCAACCACATAGAGGTAAGCAGGGGCTGTATGTTTTGCAGCTTACTCACCAAATCCTGTGTGAACATATATGTGTGTGACCAGCCTATCTAGGAGCTTCAACATAGAAGAATCTTGCACAGAAAGCACAATTTTATTTTCTGAAAATCTATCCTGAATTTTCAGTCAATGGTGAACATTTATTTTTTTTCTTATTTTTATTTTTTTTTAGTTCTTTTCCTTCAATCCAAATTGATGGTCATGCCCATAGTATATTTAAACTCAAGCTGCGGTGATGTCCAATAAATCCAATCTCTTGGCATCTGTGTGGTTTATATTGTATCTTCAGTGATCAGAAACTGGATTCTGTGGTACTGTGTTTAGTCACTTGGTCAATTTGTATCAGTTGTGCTGAAGGATAAAATCAATATACCATTCGGGAGCTGCTTGGAGATATTTCTTCAGTCTCTAATCTCTAAGTTGCAGTGTAAAACAAGCTAAACACTTCAAGCAACACGTTCTTCACGAGGGTTGAGCACTACAGGATGTTTTGGCTCATTCTTTGTGGGCAGAGAATAAGCCAAGACATCTCTACTTGAGTTATTTTTTGCAATTGAATCGGTTGGAGCAGTTGTAAGTAGCCCTTGATAGAATATAAAATAGGCAAATGCTAATATTTTGTATTTCTTTAAGTGAACATCCAGCCTTGAACATCATTTTGTTTTATTTTTATTCAAACAGATATAGAATTCAGCTTCCAATTATATATTCATATATTCACCTGTCCAGTCATAGCTTTAAAGGGGCACCCCGCCCCTAGACATCTTCTCCCCTATCCAAAGTCGGCTGCGACACCCCAGAAATCCGGTGTACGGTGAACATTGCTCCGTGCAGGATGACTGGCGATGCGGGCTGGGGGCTCGTGACTTCACAGCCACGCCTCGCTCGTGATGTCATGGCCATGAGAGGGCAATGCAAGTTTATGGGAAGGGGCGTGATGGCCGTCACGCCCCCTCCCATAGACTTGCATTGAGGCTGTGTGGCCGTGATGTCACGAGCGAGGGGTGGCTATGAAGTCACGTGTCTCCGGCGCTGCACCCGACGCTCTAAATGAACGCCGGGTGCAGCAGGGAGGGACCCCACGTGATCAGACACCTTATCCCCTATCCTTTGGTGATAAGATGTCTAGGGGCAGAGTACCCCTTTAAGGAAAACTGTCATCAGTGTTACCCACCCTAACCTGTTGGTACAGGTGTGTAGTGTGGGTGACACTGATAACAACCATACTTACCTGTCCCTGTTCCGAGGTCCCGTTGTCCTGCTATCTTCCATTCTGGCGTCAGCCTTGGGGCACGGGTGGGCTTGGGGCTTCCTGATGTCACCACTGCTGTTTCTTTACTGGCCTGGGGAAACAGCAGTGGTGACGTCAAGAAGCTTCGCCCATGTCCCAAGCTGGCTGCCTGCACTACACACCTGTACTGACAGGTTATTGTGGGTAACACTGATGACAGCTTGCCTTTTAACACATAACATTCAACCACAGATTTTCACTTTTAATACTGTGGTTTTGGACATGGTTTGGGCTCTTCGAATGACCCACTACATTCAGTGATTGGCCACAGCAGTCACATGTTCCATGTCAAGAGGGACCTGGAAATATTACTACATTCCAAGTCTATTAAAATACAGAACAAGCCCGTTAAGGTCAATGGGATAAAAGTTACAATGTTGTTTAATCCCTTCCCACATATGGATGTGACTGTACATCTTTTTTACAGGTGCATTCCAGCAAATGGACATTAAGGATGGGCTCACACACAATCCCAGATTTACTATTTTAATTCTGACATTAAGTTTTCATTTTTGTGGCAAAATATTGCAAATTGCAACACATAACATGAAAAAAACATCAGTGTGACACAATTTTCCTCTGTACAAAATAAGTAAATCTGGTGCAGAAATTCAATTAGGGGAAATCCAAGATTTACAACAGTAGTAACTCTGGGCCATAGTATTCTCCCCATGTTTGCATGGATTTCCTTCAGGTACTCTGGTTTCCTTCAACTCTCCAAAAACATACTGAATGGTAAATTTAGATTGTGAGCCCCAATGGGGACCAATTTGAGTGTAAAGGACTGTGGAATCTGTATGTGCTGTATATAAAGAATTATTATTATTATGCAGCCAACATCCAGCTACAATTAACTGGAAAGACTGGAAATAACTCTGATCCTTGCTGTTTAACCCCTAGAAGACCCATTGTGTGAATGTATGCCCTCGCTGCCTGGTACTTAGAGCACCTACGCTTGCTTCATACATCTCGTGTCCCATCAGTAGCCAGGGATCGCTGATAATGGCGGAGATGAGCAATCATGCTGATGCCCACCATTAACCCTTCAGATGGTATGATCAATACTTATCATCTACTCAGCATCTGAAGTATGCGGGGGTCATACAGAGATTGATCAGACCACTCGTGGTGAAAAGATGGCCGGAGCTCCACTCACCTGCTCCCGACCTTCTGTTGCGCTCATCTTCTCTGGTCTGCCTTCTAGCAGACCAGAGAAGTAGATCGCAAGTAACACTGATCAGTGCTATGCCTATGCATAGCACTGATTAGTAATTGTAATCCAAAGATTGTTATAAATAGTCCCCTATGGGGACTAAAAAAAAGTGTAAAGAGAAAAAAAAAAGTAAGATTTAATTAAAGTGAATAAGCCCCCCCCCCCCCCCCCCCCCCCCCAAAATTTTAAATTCATAATTTTTCCTGGTTTACATAAAAAAAAAAAAAAGGTAAAAAATTAAAATAAATCAACAAATTTGGTATCACCATGGCGGAAATGTTTGATCTATTAAAAATATGATATTAATGATCCCAGTCCAACATGGCTGATTTTCGGTCACATCACATCCCAGAAAATAAAAATAAAAAGTAGTCAAAAGTCACATATACACAAAAGTGGTACCTATAAAAAAATATAGCTTACAATGCCCCTTTAATGGAAGATCTACCTAGATTTTTGAGAACTATGCTTCATTGCTTCATTGCGTAATTAGGTCCTTATTTTCCATTTGGAATTCGGGAGAAGCTCAAAAAGTTCTAATGAAGCTATAACCCTATTTTATATCATCTAACTTTCCCAATGGCCTGTCAATAATGGTGATATTGTAGCAGTAAAACAGCAGTACTGTTGTGGAAACCACACACTAAGTCACTAAACGCTCTTCTGCTTTCCGCTGTAGTAAACAGATGGTTTCCACATAAATATTCCTCTGCTGCTACTATAGGAATCCTGGGAATAGCCTTATCTTATGTTCGTAAAGTAAATTATCCCTCTCATTAATACTAATGATTATATCTCTAGCATCTCCTCCCAAGGGTAAAGCCTGGACTGTGGGAAGCATTGAGGCCCACATATCTGGGAGTCCTATCTGAGCAGCTGCTCTCATGGTGATAACATAGCGGGGCCCATCGCCTATTGCCATTGTAGCCTCCAAAACAATCCCAACACTTGCTCCACTCACATTAACACATTAATAAGGACGCAGGGTTTTTCAGTTTTTGCACTTTCGTTTTTTCCTCCTTAACTTTTAAAAATCATAACCCTTTAAATTTTCCACCTAAAAATCCATATTATGGCTTATTTTTTGCGTCATCAATTCTACTTTGCAGGGACATTAGTCATTTTACCCAAAAATTCACGGCAAAACGGAAAAAAAATCATTGTGCGACAAAATCAAAGAAAAAACGCCATTTTATAACTTTTGGGGGCTTCCGTTTCTACGTAGTGCATATTTCGGTAAAAATGACACCTTATCATTATTCTGTAGGTCCATACGGTTAAAATGATACCCTACTTATATAGGTTTGATTTTGTCGCACTTCTGGAAAAAATCATAACTACATGCAGGAAAATTTATATGTTTAAAAATGTCATCTTCTGACCCCTATAACTTATTTATTTTTCCACGTACGGGGCGGTGTGAGGGCTAATTTTTTGCGCCGTGATCTGAAGTTTTTATCGGTACTATTTTTGTTTTGATCGGACGTTTTGATCACTTTTTATTCATTTTTTAATGGTATAAAAAGTGACCAAAAATACACTTTTTTTGGACGTTGGAATTTTTTTGCGCGTACGCCATTGACCGTGCGGTTTAATTAACGATATATTTTTATAGTTCGGACATTTATGCACGCGGCGATACCATATATGTTTATTTTTATTTTCACAGTTTTATTCTTTTTTATGGGAAAAGGGGGGTGATTCAAACTTTTATTAGGGAAGGGGTTAAATTACCTTTATTAACACTTTTTTTTAAACTTTTTTTTTGCAGTGTTATAGCTCCCATAGGAGGCTATAATACTGCACACACTGATCTCTCATGCTGATCACTGGCGTGTATTAACACGCCTGTGATCAGTGTTATCGGCGCTTGACTGCTCCTGCCTGGATCTCGGGCACGGAGCAGTCATTCGTCGATCGGACACCGAGGAGGCAGGTAAGGGCCCTCCCGGTGTCCTGTAAGCTGTTCGGGACGCCGCGGAGGTCCCGAACAGCCTGACTGAGCAGCCGGGTCACTTTCACTTTCACTTCAGAAGCGGCGGTCAGCTTTGATTGCCACATCTGAAGGGTTAATACAGGGCATCACCGCGATCGGTGATGTCCTGTATTAGCCGCGGGTCCCGGCCAATGATAGCCGCCGGGACCGACCCGATATGCCACAGGGACACTGCGTGACCCCGCGGCATATCGCAGGAGCCGGCGGAGGACGTAAATATACGTCCTTCGTCGTTAAGGGGTTAAGTGCTGCAAAGGATTTATGTATCAGAAACTATACAGTTTCTAGTCACCTTTGATTAGGTTAAGGGAAAATGTACATAAATGTTACAATAAAATTATAATATTACAAAATGTTACAAGAAATGCTCCCTAGGGCCAAATCTTTAACAGCGCCCCCCACAGTCACTCCCCAGGCTACAATGCCAGGTACCAGTTGTGTCATTTATGCATATGGAATGACTGGTGGAAAAGTTGGTCATCGTGAGCGGTAGCTATGTATTCATTTCAATGTTTTAAGATAACAGCACGTGCATCCTGGTAATATTTAGCAGCAATGTGGGTATGTGGAGAATATTCTATCCATCTTTCTATTTATTTATCTTCAGTTATATCTGTACTTATAATACACAATACATTAATCCTGCATCTTGTTAGTCCTGACCATGCTAGATTGTTTATCCATTTTATTAGTTTTTGGCCCAAATGTCCACCAGCGCCCTTTTAATAGACCCTAACATAACATTAACTTGAATGCATGAATCTAAATATATATAAAACTCAATGTATGTATGTGTGTGTATATATGTATGTTCCAGCATCACGTCCAAACGGCTAAAGATATTAACATGAAACTTGGCACACGTTACTTATATGTCAACAACAAACATAGGATAGGTGATTTAACCCTTACTCACCCCCATTTGCCAGAGGCGGGGTTTTTGTTTAAAGTCCTATACAACTCTATGGGAAATATATGTTACTGCAGAACTTCCAAACGGCTGGAGATATTTCCATAATACTTGGTCACATGTTACTTATATGTCCACTTAAAATATAGAATAGTTAATTTAACCCTTAATTACCCCCATTTGTGAGGGTTGGGGTTTTTGTTTAAAGTCCCATGCAAATCAATGGGAAATGTATGTTCTCACATAACTTCTGTGCGGCTGGAGATATTTCAATACCTGGTAAACATATTATGGGTCGGGATATGAGGATGGGATAGGAGGTCGAGGCAGGAAATGAACACAGGAGGTCAAGATAGGAGGACGGGATGGTCGGGTTAGGAGGTCGGGATATTAGGACGGGATAGGAGATCGTGGTATGAGGACGGGATATGGGGTTGGGATATGAAAACAATATATGGAGATGGGATATGAAGTCTAAAGATTCCTCCTTTGTTGATTTTCCTCTCCAACAAGGATGAGGAAGGAAAAGCCAGGCAACGCCGGGTACTCGGCTAGTAAATTAGTAAAATAACCGATATTGCCCAAGTTTTAGTTGGTAATATAACATGTTTAAAAGTCACTGTGCGCTAATGTCACTGCAAGAGTTGGAGGTCACTAGCTCAGACCTCTGAGAAAGCTCTATGGAGCGAAACATGTATTTCCTACATCCTACTGCATACATCAAATTAAAGGGGTATTCCGGGCAAAAACATCTTATCCCCTATCGAAAGGATAGGGGATCAGATGTCTGATCGCGGGGGGCCCGCCGCTGGGACCCCCAAACCCCCCCCCCCCCCGGTCTCCCTGCAGCAGCCAGCATTCTATGCGTAGCTGCGTCTGAAATTTCAGAAACCTCCGGGCTTCCGAGACTGGGACGTGACGTCATGCCACGCCCCCTCCATTCATTTCTATGGGAGGGGTGTAACGGCCACCACGCCCCTCCCATAGACATGAATGGAGGGGGCGTGGTGTGGCATGACCTCACGTCCCTGTCTCGGAAGCCCGGAGGTTTCTGAAACTTCTGACGCAGCTACGCATAGAATGCTGGCTGCTGCAGGGAGACCGGGGGGGGGGGGGGGGGGGGGTCCCCAGCAGCGGGCCCCCTGCGATCAGACATCTTATCCCTTTCGAAAGGGGATAAGATGTTTTTGCCCGGAATACTCCTTTAAGCTGCCTGAACCTGCAAGTGGAAGCCTCTGGCTGTCCCAATCTCTTGTAGGCCAAAGACCTGAAGCAGCGTACGACCTACAGGAGGTAGTGGTTGAACAAACAGCAAGTAGCTCTCTGTTCTGTCACACTTTTGAACTATGTGTGTGACCCACTGATGCACACACAGTTGAAATGGGTGCTCACCCAGAGTATGTGCCCTAGATCCCTGGGCAGGTCCATTATACAGTGGTCTCCAAACTGTGGACCTCCAGATGTTGCAAAACTACAACTCCCAGCATACCATACTGCCCAAGAATGCTGGAAGTTGTAGTTCGGCAACATCAGATCCTTCAGATATTGCCGAACTACAACTTCCAGCATGCCTGGGCAGTCTGGGAATGCTGGGAGTTGTAGTTTTGCAACAACTGGAGGCGCACTAGTTGGGAAACATTGTCCGTTTCCTACCTCAGTGCCTCCAGCTGTTGCAATTGTTGCAAAACTATAACTCCCAGCATGCACTGACAGACCATGCATGCTGGGAGTTGTAGTTTTGCAACAGCTGGAGGCACACTGGTTTGGAAACACTAAGTTTGGTTGCAAAACACTTGAAATTTTATTACTTAACTTAGTGTTTCCAAACCAGTGAGCCTCCAGCTGTTGCAAAACTACAACTCCCAGCATGCACGGACAGCCAAAGGGCATGCTCGGAGTTTGCAACAGCTGGATGTTTGCCCCCTCCCCCCAATGTGAATGTACAGGGTACACTCACATGGGCGGAGGTTTACAGTGAGTGCTGCAAGTTTGAGATGGCGCAAATTTTGCGCTGCAGCTCAAACTCCCAGCGGCAAACTTGCTGTGAACCTCTGCCCATGTGACTGTACCCTAAAAACACTACACTACACTTATACTAACTTAAAATAAAAAGTAAAAAACACTACATATACACATACCCCTACACAGCCCCCCCTCCCCAAAAAAATGAAAAACGTCTGGTACGCTACTGCTTCCAAAACGGAGCCTCCAGCTGTTGCAAAACAACAACTCCCAGTATTGCCGGACAGCAATTGACTGTCCAGGCATGCTGGGAGTTTTGCAACAGCTGGAGGCACCCTGATTGGGAATCATTGGCATAGAATACCCCTATGCAAATCCCTAATTTAGGTCTCAAATGCGCATGGCGCTCTCTCACTTTGGAGCCCTGTCGTATTTCAGGGCAACAGTTTTGGGTCACATATGGGGTATCTCCGTACTCAGGAGAAATTGCCTTACAAATTTTGGGGGGTATTTTCTTCTTTAACCCCTTATGAAAAGGTGAAGTTGGGGTCTACACCAGCATGTTAGTGTATAAAAATTAAATTTTTTACACTGACATGCTGGTGTTGCCCTATACTTTTCATTTTCACAAGAGGTAAAAGGGAAAAAAGACCCTCAAAATTTGTAATGCATTTTCTCCCGAGTACGGAGATACCCCATATGTGGGCGCAAAGTGCTCTGGGGGCACAACAAGACCCAGAAGGGAGAGTGATTTGCACAGGGGTGGCTGATTGTTACAGCAGTTCTGACATAAACGCAAAACAATAAATATCCATATGTGACCTTATTTTGGAAACTACACCCCTCATGGAATTTAATAAGGGGTGCAGTGAGCATTTACACCCCACTGGTGTATGATAGATTTTTTGGAACAGTGGTCTGTGAAAATGAAAAATAAAATGTTTGATTTGCACAGTCCACTGTTTCAAATATCTGTCAAACGCCAGTGGGGTGTAAATGCTCACTGCACCCCTTATTAAATTCCATGAGGGGTGTAGTTTCCAAAATGGGGTCACATGTGTGGGGGTCCACTATTCTGGCACCATAGGGGCTTCCTAAATGGGACATGCCCCCCAAAAACCCTTTCAGAAAAACTCACTCTCCAAAATCCCATTGTCGCTCCTTCCCTTCTGAGCCCTCTACTGCACCCGCCGAACACTTGACATCCACATATGAGGTATTTCCTTACTCGAGAGAAATTGAGTTACAAATTTTAGGGTGATTTCTCTCCTTTTACCCCTTGTAAAAAAAAAAAAAATTGGGTCTACAAGAACATGCGAGTGTAAAAAATGAAGATTTAGAATTTTCTCCTTCACTTTGCTGCTATCCCTGTGAAACACCTAAAGGGTTAAAACACTTACTGAATGTCATTTTGAATACTTTGGGGGGGGGTGCAGTTTTTATAATGGGGTAATTTATAACGTATCTCTAACGTGAAGACCCTTAAAATCCACTTCCAACTTGAACTGGTCCCTGAAAAAGTACGATTTTGAAAATCTTGAGAAAAATTGGAAAATTGCTGCTGAACTTTGAAGCCCTCTGGTGTCCTCCAAAAGTAAAAACTTGTCAATTTTATGATGCAAACATAAAGTAGACATATTGTATATGTGAATCAATATGTAATTTATTTGGAATATCCATTTTCCTTACAAGCAGAGAGCTTCAAAGTTAGAAAAATGCTAAATGTTCATGACATTTTTAGATTTTTTACCAAGAAAGGATGCAAATATCAGTGAAATTTTACCAATAACATAAAGTAGAATATGTCACGAAAAAACAATCTCAGAATCAAAATGATAAGTTAAAGCATCCCAGAGTTATTAATGTTTAAAGTAACAGTGGTCAGATTTTCAAAAAATGCCCAGGTCCTGAAGTTGAAAATGGGCTGGGTCATGAAGGGGTTAAACATTTGAATCCAGCGTTTGGGTGAGATATAACACTCTACAAGCAGTTTGAGTCTCTTTTTTTGTGTTCGCCTCTCTACATCCCCCCCCCCCCCCCCCCAAAGACTTCTATGGGTAGCAGTATCCTGATGCATGATCCATCTTGAGTCAGATTTTGAGCAGTTTTTTCATTTAAAAAAATGATCTTCGAGGAAGCAGAATAGGAGCCTGATAAATGGGGAAAGAGTATTTTTGACTGTTTTATTAGGACTCTGGACACTATATGTACTACTTATTTGGGAAAAGTATTGTGTCTCTGTACACAATTTCCACTTATTTGTGCCATCTTGTGCCAAAATAAGGCCAGTGTTAGAACTATAGGTTGTGGGGCTCCTGACCCTGTGGCACTATGGCATTAAAGGGATACTCCACCGCACACATCTCATGCCCTATCCAAAGGATAGGGGATAAGATGTTAGATCTCCGGGCCGGCAGCTTGCAGCTTCTGCGTTCAGGATGTCACACCACGCCCCCTTCATTCATGTCTATGGGAGGGGGCGTGACAGCTAGTACAGAGCCGTCACACTTCCTCCCATAGACTTGAATGGAGGGGGCATGGCGGCCGGCATCACCAGTCATCAGGCACGGAGCAGAGTTCGCTCCGTGTCCCGAACGAAAGAGGTGCCGGCCCGGAGATCGTGGCGGTCCCCAGCTGCAGAACCCCTGCGATATAACATCTTATCCCCTATCCTTTGGATAAGGTATAAGATGTGTGCGGCGGAGTACCCCTAATAACTAGATTCTGTATACACTATCTAGAACACATTTGGGTTATAGGTTGAACTTGATAAACTTGTGTTTTTTCATTCTTATGAACAATTTTAAAATTAAGCCATAAGTAGGAAATAATTGCTTGTAGAGCTCAGAAAAGGATTGTCTGGAAGCACAAGTCTGTAGAAGGGTACAACAGAAATTTCTGCTAATCTGATGGTTCCCAAGAGCACAGTGGCCTCTTTGATTCTTAAATGTAAAATATTTGGAACCACCAGGAGTCTTCCTAGAACTAGCCCCAGTATAATTGTATAAGTGAATTTAGGATTGTGGCTTGTGTGTTCCTTTGATGTAGCATCAACTCTGACTTTAGTTTTTACATCTGGTACTTACATATTTTCACATAAATTGTCTATGCTACATACAGATGCAGTCAGTGCCACGGCTCTCTGTGTGAATTAGGAATCAGTTATTACCTGAATTAACAACGTCTGATGCATCCTCACGTATTTCAGCATATTTGTCAGACAGATTAAGGGAACAGATAGCAAAACATTTGCTAGCAAAACATCAATAAAGCCCCCTGCTGCTTCCCCCGGGATCTCCTGGTTGGAAGAAGAAAATTGAGATTGTCCGTTTTTGTTACGAAAAGTAACAGTAGAGAATACAAAACACTGACTGCTAAAGAAAACCTAAAATTCATTTAGGGTACGTCCTCATGATATGGAAAAGCTGAAAAGTGGCGGAATTTTTCTGCACAGACATTGACCTTTGGTTCAGAGTTTTAAAGCCGCAGTATAAAAATCTTCATTTGTGTAATTTTTCTTTTAAGATGCCTATTTTGGCTTAAAGGGGTTATCCAAGAATAGAAAAACGGAGCTACTTTCTTTCACAGCTCAGTTCCATTAAATTGAATGGAGCCAAGTTGTAAAACCACACCCAACCTGGAGACAGACGTGGAGCTTTTTTAAAAAAAATAAATTTGCTCTGTTTTTCTATTCCTAGATAACCCCTTTAAGTTAATGGCTCTCCAAAAATTATCCATTAGTGTAGATCAAAATGCACAGGAAACACAGTTAAATACCCTTTACATACAGCGGGTGAAAGTATTGAAAGTACTTTTTTCACTAAATATATTTCCAAAGGTGCTATTTACGTGAAATTTTCACCATATGTTGGTAACAACCCAAGAAATCCATATATATACAAAAAGCTCTCAGAAAACAAGTTATATGTAATAATGTGAAATGACACAGGGAAAGAGTATTGAACACATAAAGAAAGGGAGGTGCAAAAAGGCATGGAAAGCCAAGGCAACAGCTGAAATCTAATAGGAATTAAAAAGCAATCCAACCCAGTGTCAGTGAAAGTTCTTATCAGCTGGTTCAGTCCTAACTGATGGTGTACAAAAAGGTCTCATTGCCAAAGTGTCATACAAGACACAACTCATGATGGGCAAAAGCAAAGAGCTGTCTCAAGATCTTTACAATTTATTGTTGCAAAGAATAACAATGACATTGGTTACTGGCACATTTCTAAGCTTCTGACTGTTCCATTGAGCACTGTTGGAGCCATAATACGGAAGTGAAAACATAATCATTTCACCATATATTTGCCTTGAACAGGTGCTCCTCACAATATTTCTGACAGAGGAGCGAAAAAAATAATCGGAAGGGTTGTCCAAGAGCCAAGGACACTTGTGAAGAGCTTCAAAAATATCAGGAATTACCAGGTACAGTTGTATCAATGAAACAGTATTAAGTGGGGAAAAAAATGGTGACGTGTTCAATACTAATTTCACCCGCTGTAGATAAATCCAGTGACATACTCTTGTGGAGCTAATCCATGTACTGAGCTACAATATTAACATATATTTGCATATGATGCTGGGACCTGATGACGAAATATATGTCCTGTTTTATGGGTGATACAATGTGACTCAATATGCCTTTTTGTTATACTGATCTTAGTTTATCAAAAACTACTTGTGTCCATTTAAATGTTGCAAATGACAATTTAATTCTCTTTTTACTTAAAAAAAAAGTGCTTTCTGTAAAGTACTGTTAGGGTAATTGCAAGCTTACATATCTAACAACATGTAACCACACTATAAAGGGTAAATTACTTATCAGCTGCTCTATACTACAGAGGAAGTACTTTTCTTTTTTAATTTCTTTTCTGTCTGACCACCGTGCTCTCTGCTGACACCTCTGTCCATGTCAGGAACTGTCCAGAACAGGATAAGTTTGCTATGTGGATTTGTTCCTGCTCTGGACAGTTCCTAAAATGGACAGATGTGTCAGCAGAGAGCACTGTGGTCAGACAGAAAAGAAATTAAAAAAGAAAAGAACTTCCTGTGGAGCATACAGCAGCTGATAAGTACTGGAATGATTAAAGGGGTTATCCGCCCCTAAACATCTTATCCCCTATCCAAAGGATAGTGGAGAAGATGTCTGATCGTGGGGGTCTCGCTGCTGGGGACCCCCGGGATCTCGGCTGCAGCACCCCTCTGTCATTACTGCACAGAGCAATCTCGCTCTGTGCGTAATTACGGGCAATACAGGGGCCGAGGCATCGTGACATCCGCCCCCTCATGATTTCACGGCCCGTCCCCTCAATTCAAGTCTATGGGAGGGGGCGTGGTGGCTATCACGATGCTCCGGCCCCTGTATCGCCCGGCATTACGCACGGAGCAAGTTTTCTCTGTGCAGTAATGACAGCGGGGTGCTACAGCCAAGATCCCAGGGGTCCCCAACAGTGGGACCCCCACGATCAGACATCTTATCCCCTATCCTTTGGATAGGGGATAAGATGTCTAGGGGCGGAGTACCCCTTTAAGATTTTTGAATAGTAATAATTTACAAATCTGAAACTTTTTGGCACCAATTGATTTAAAATAACTGTTTTCCCCTTTTACTATCTAATAGTTGAGTACTCCTTTTACTATCCTCAGGACAGGTTATTGGTCACTGCGCAGTGGCTCTGACTGGTTACTGCAGCTTAACCTGAGTTAACACTGATCAGCGATTGATAGCCCAACCTGATGATAAGCCATCGATCATGTGTGAACAGTACACGCTATTGAACATCCTGTTCTCTTTACAGATTAGAACAAGTTTACATGTGACAAACATGAAAGAATCCGATGAAGATTCTTCCACTAAAGGTAAGTGGTAATGCTATAGATCCCACTTATCTCCACACACTGAGGAGGAGGCACCCAATGTATGCCTTCTACTTAGTATGTAGTTTGGCTGATGCCCTAGTGTTGTGCTCCACAGAAACTATGTAGAGGAGCAGGTTCTCCTGTCATTTGACAGGTGTCCCAGCTTCTGTGCAGTAAGCAGCAATGCTTCTAAGGTGGAAAATGGCAATCCATTGCGTGGCCATTTAAGCCTCCTACCATTGACATGAATGGAGGGGGTGTGGCGTGACGTCACGTCCCCAGTCCTGGAAACCCGGAGGCTTCTGAAACTAGAGACACAGTCCCCGCATAGAATGTGGGTGCTGCAGGGAGATTGCGGGGGGTCTTAGCAGCGGGCCCCCCGCAATCAGACATCTTATCCCCTAACCTTTGGATAGGGGATAAAATGTTTTTGCCCGGAATACCCCTTTAAAAATGTTCTGAGATGAGAAGCAAACGCTGTAATACTCTGTGATCCTTGATCTCCGTTTCTTTGTATTTTCTGGCTCTTTGTATAATTTACTTGCTGTCATTATTGTTGATAGAGGTCAATTGGTGAAGGCCATTTCAATTAGATGCCAAATATGTCTCAGGATTTAGCTGATTACAAATATATTGTGATCCAGGATAATTAACTGAAGAGATACAAATGACAAATATTTATGTTAATTGTAATCAGAATGTGACACACACTACACTGGAGCACAGGAGACATTGTAAGCAAAGTGGTTTTGTAGCGATGATGAAAGGAGAACTTGTCTGCAGCTCATTGGCCCAGACTTATCAATCCGTCTGAGAGGGTCTGTTTTACACATAACAACCAATTACAGCTCAGCTGTCATTTCCCAGATTGCTCAAGTAAAATGAGAGGATCTGTGATTGGTTGCGATCAGTCTGAGACAAAAGTCAGACAGACTGATCTATCTGGGCCACTTTATGGACTTATTGTTCTATACAAAATATGTGTTCATGTTAATGACAGCGCTGTGTGAACAAACTAGGTATGGCCGCATACAAAGTACCCACAAGTCCATACCACAGTCCATGCGGTGTCTCTGTAATACGGCCTGAGGGGGAGCATGTTGCAATATTTTTGTTGTCATATTATGGATTTGTGTTGTACAGGTGAGATGGCATGTAGGATATTCTTCAATAAAATATATACTACAGAACCATTCTACTATGGAAGTAACTAACAAACCAGACCGAACAATGGAGTCAAAAATATTAGACGTGTTAATTTATTTATTGATTAAAATAATCCAATATCACATACCTTCCAGTGGCAAAAAGGTATGCAAACCTTTGTTTACAGTATCTGGTATGACCCCCTTGTGTATCAATAACCTCCTATACTGACAGATTGAGCACCATCATTGCCACTATAGACCATATAAGAGATTACAGTGCAGTTACATCCAGTGAATGACAGGGGGCGTCTTCTCTAATCTGAGTCCATCACTTTGATTTTCTTCTACATTTAGCCCCCAGACCATCATGATAATTTCCTTCAGCTACAACTCGTCTCTGCAGAACCTGCTGGAAAAAGTAACATTGTTACGGGCAGCGCTCCAGTCACTCATTCTGACAGTGAGCGCTCCCCTCCTCCTGTCACCGGTGGCTACGGGACTCGCTGTGCGGGACGTGCCCGCATGCGACTCCCGGGCATCTCCTTACCCCAGGCTGTCTCCAGCTCCCCTCTGCATGCGCAACCCTGTCCCTTAGGGCGTTCGCGCGCCGTTGCTATGCGATTTTTAAAGGGCCAGTGCACCCTTAATTATGAGTTTCACCTGTACCTCTTTTATAAGTATCTGCACCACCCACCACTCCTTGCCGGATCTTTGTTTGCCTAGAGCCTTAGAGAAAGCGCTACTGTGTTTGACCTGTCATGTTCTGACCTTCTGTTCCGCGACCTGACCTTGCTCCTGTGCCGCCTGCCAATTGACCTCCTGCTACGTTCCTGACTACGCACCTATGCCGCCTGCCCTGACGCCTGCCTTTCTGCTGTCCTGACATCAAGTTGCCATATCCCTTCTGTGCTATGCTACATCTCAGCAACCTGTGTGGACGTGTCGTTCCAGGGGAAGCGACCTGGCTGCTGCCTGCCGCAGCAATCCATTCCGCTTTGCGGCGGGCTCTGGTGAAAATCAGCGGCACCTTAGACTCCGCTCCCTGATATGGCCCACGTCATCTTCCACGCAGGTACAGCGGATTCACTACTACCGTGAGTGTTACAAACATGTTAGGCTCTGCACTTTTCAAAGACCTTTAGTGCCCCAAACAATAATAATGACCCCCTTGGTGTCTCCCAGAGAGACTGGGTAGATAAGTTGGTTATATAGTTGGGTCACTCCAGTAGGTAGACAGGTCCCTTCCCATAGCTTACCCCATTATGTAGGTGACCCCAGTAAGTAGGCCCCCCTAGATAGCTGCCCCTGTAGGTAGACCCCCAGAAATAGTTGCTCATTGTAGAGAGACCCTGGAGATAGCTGCACCTGTAGGTAGAAGCCGCTAGATAGTTGCCCCCACTGTAGGCAGAGCCCTCTAAATAGTTGACACCTGTAGATGGCCAATGTAGATAGTTGCCCGCTATGATAATTTTTTTTTCATCTAAAGTCTGACTGCAACTTTAAGTTGGTCACATTCATTAGTGTTACTGCTAAAGCTCCCAGCTATGCTGAATGGCTGCTGGACAGCTAAATGCTACAGATCTCCCTCATAGAAAGGACCCCTGAATGCACTGGCGCAGAACACTAAAGGCCACCTCTGGTACTCTACTATCTTGCACTACTGCTCCCTCGGTTGATCCTATGACCCCAGGGACAGACTGACAACACTCAGGGCCCATGGACCAAATAAAGAAAAGGCCTCCTGCACAACTCCACTCCTTGCTCCAACTGTTCCACACCCCCATATTTTGGACTGTGTCTGCAGTGACTGACTGCTCAGTCCACCCCTCCTCAGGGTCAAGAGCTACCTTTACTGAGCTGGGCAGACTCCCGGTAGAAAATTTGCAGAGACCACAGAATAATATTCAGGGTGCAGCCAGACCCACAAAGATACCATGATATCATACACTTTGCCATGTGTATTACTACTACCACCAGAAAACTGACATTCTGTTCACTTGCACTAAACCCAATACTCTGGGTTATAGTGTAGGTGAGCAGCATTAAAAATTCTGTCCAGCAGATAAGAGGTTATCCCTCCCAGGCGTGCACTGCTATAGCGCTACTGTGCCCAATGGTGGCAAGGAGCCAGCCTGCCAAGCTCCCCAGCCTCCTCTATAGACAGCTCTATGACTACCCATCTGATGAATATTCTAATTCCTTCACTCTCACGTCCTAAACCAGTTCACCCACATCTAAACCAGTATTTTAGGATTTTGTAGTTTATCTGTTTTTGTGCCCATCCAGGCACATGGGCATTTGTGAGGCAGCTCGGTCAGATTCCTCTACCACAAGCTTGTCAAACTATTGTCTTTCCTTGTGCACAGGGTATATTTGTATGGTTACACAGATGGACCTCCAAAACTGGTGCCATTAACTTGGAAACAATTGTTGTCTAAATGACTTTGTATGTTATTGCAGTGACTGGAATATAGGGACATAGCCTAAATTGTGGAAACAGCCCCATACAATTATCCCCCCATCACCAGATTTTATAGTGGGTTGAAGGCCCTATCCTTTCCAGTAGATAGCATCCTCTGGGCATTTGCCAAACCCAGATTCAGACTGATACAGTATAGTGAAACATGAGTAATTCCAGAAAACCAGAAAACCAATCACCACGACCTTACTGAATAGGCTTGTGTGTATCTCTTAGATCCAAACTCCCCAACTCAGTCCTCAAGGCCAACCAATAGTAGAGGATTTGAATCTTTCCTTTCTTATTCCAATGGAGTAATTGGAGGGCATTAAGGACTGGTTTGGAGACCACTGTGTTAAAGGGGTACTCTGGTGAAAAACAATTTTTTTTTAAATCAACTGGTGCCAGAACGTTAAACAGATTTATAAATTACTTCTATTTAAAAATCTTAACCCTTCCAGTACTTATCAGCTGCTGTATGCTACACAGAAAGCTCTATTCTTTTCTGTCTGACCACAGTGCTCTTTGCTGTCAGGAATTGTCAAGAGCAGGAACATATCCCCATAGCAAACCTCTCCTGCTCTGGACAGTTCCTGAGACAGACAGAGGTGTCAGCAGAGAGCACTGTGGTCATACAGAAAAGAACTTCCTGTGGAGAATAGAGCAGATTAAATAGATTTTTAAATAGAAGTAAATTACAAATCTGTTTAGCTTTCTGGCTCCAGTTGATAAAAAAAAATGTTTTTCACCAGAGTACCCCTTTAAATGGACTGCAACCATCCTGTGTGGGTGGGGATAGCAGGTCTGTCAGGATATTTTCAGCTTTCTACTTATCGAAATCCTATAAATCTATACATGACAGAGCTAAGCCTTTCTCCCTTTTGCTCTTAGATAGGGCAACATAATTCACCTAACAAAGTCCCTTTAGAATGGGTGCCACTATCTCCTATAATAATAATTCTTTATTTGTATAGCGCACACCGATTCTGCAGCGCTGTACATTGAAATTGGTCCCTGTACTCAATGGGGCTCACAATCTAAACCTATTAATAGGTTTTGGAGAGTGGAAGGAAACATGGAGAGAACATACAAACTCTTTGCAAATGTCCTTGGTGGGATTTGAACCCAGGGCCCCAGAACTGCACGGCAACAGTGCCAACCACTGAGCTTGTTGCCCTGGATTCCTATGCCTACAACTATAGAAGAGGGGAGCGGATAATCTGATCACGGAAAAAATTGGAACATCTGAAGGAGCGCAGACCTCTGACGGCTGAGTTAAAAGTAATTTATTGTAAAAGATGCAACTTTTACAATAAAATAATTTACAATAAATTACTTTTAACTCAGCCGTCAGAGGTCTGCGCTCCTTCTGATGTTCCAATTTTTTCCGTGATCGGATTATCCGCTCCACTCTTCTATTGATGCACTGGACTCCGCCATTCAGAGTCCAGAGGAACCTGGATGCTGCGACCCCTCTCTAATCCCAAAGCTACTGTAGGTGTTATGCTTTGAGCATAACACCGTAAGGTAAGGGACCATCCTGCTGGCCCATTTATCTATCTATTTATACACGAATTTATCTGGCTTACCTGCACGAGGTGCGCACCGTTTTCTTTCTTGTATCCTATGCCTACAACTAGATATTTTGATATTACTTTGCTTGAATTCCAAATCTCCTTTTTAGTTTTGTTGGCACAATATCTACAAAGTTGCGTCTCATCATTCTATCAATAACGTATACGATTCTAGTGATATCTTTCTTCTAAACCGGTTGTCAGAAGGAAGGCAATAACCGTCAGCTCCATCTTATTGCTCAACAGGTTCTTGCCATTATTGTTCTGTGCTCAGACAGAAAGTGTTACTTATCGTGGAAGTAAACAATGGCCGAGTAGTCTTGTTCCACCGTTCTGCAAAGACTGACGCAAGGAAATGAAAGCATCGGGAGGGTGAGTGGAGCAGCGTTATTAATGAAAATGAAGGCAGCCTCCGTTTAGTCATGGAAGCCTGTTAACAGTTTATTGCTTCTTTTTCCCCCTGCTGTTCGGCACATCGAAATTCCTGTAAAACTGAAAGGACATCTGGAAGAATTCAGCCAATTAATGGAATTCACGCTGAAGCTGCTCTGAAAGGCAGATTACACGGAATCGGCCCCGCCGCACGGATGGTGCGCCCTAATCACACATGTAACATTCATTAGACGCTGCTGTGGGAGAGTTTAGACGCCTCTAATGAAAGATCAGGGAGAGAGCATCCAGCAGGTATGTGTTTAGCCGTATGTGATTATCCCGAATACCAACATAAACACCGCCAAACACTTATTGAAAACATATTCGCTTCGAGAGGTTTAACCCTTCACATCCTGCATTCGCCAGCTTTTTCCTAAGGACTAGGTTCACACTTTATATTTTCTGGAGAAAATAAAAAAAAAAATTTTATTGCTGTATTTTTTATATTTTTGTTTTCTTTACATCATTCTCTCTCTTTTATTTTTTTTTTAACACAAGATGTGGCCAAAATGTTAGCTGACTACCAGTAGCGCTATGTAAATGTATTACAAACAGAGCAGGCCTGAATGTTGGCATAAAGCTATGTTCTCACACACAAGGGGGAGTGGCTTCAGAGGAATGGACATGGCCAAAAATGTGGCAAAATGCTCCAAGGTGCATGTGTCAGAATTTAGACTTTGATATATATATTTTTTGGGTTCTACTAGGTATAAAAATGTAAAATTAGACAAGCTTAAAGGGGTACTCCGCTGCCCCAACTTTGGGAACATTTTGTTTCGAACGCTTGGAGAGGACGGCGGGGGTCATCACGCCCCCTCAATGCAAGTCTATGGGAGGGGGCGTGGCGACTGCCACGCCCCCTCCAATAGACAAGCATTGAGGGGGTGTGATGACCCCTGCCGTCCGCTCCCATAGACTTGAATTGAGGGGGGCGTTTTGTGACGTCACGAAGGGCGTGGCCGTGACGTCGTGACCTCCCCCGCCAGCACACAGAGTTCTAAATGCTGAGTGCTGCACAGACATTGCGGGGCCCCAGCTGTGGGAATTCCAGAGATTGCGGGGGTCCCAGCTGCGGGACCCCCACGATCAGACATCTTATCCCCTATCCTATGTGTGGTAGCCTGGGGTTGTAGGGTATTTGGGTTGTAGCTGCGCAGTTACAAAAGAGTGCTTGCTTAACCCTTTATATTCGTGACCCCAGGGTGAGGGCTATTCTCTGTATGCTTGTCCTACCGCTACCCGTCCAAAGAGCAATAGGGAGATAGGAAATAATTGATTGTCCACAACCGTAGATTTGCTGAAACTTGTTGGAACTTTTACTGAAGATTTTATGCAATAATGAACAGGAACAGTCCATATAACAAAGTAATAGAGCTTGTAAAGTAATAGAGCTTGACAAGTGATTGGGACCTCGTGAGTCTATTGAGCTTAGGAAGGTAATTGTTGCGCTGATCCACTGGATTTAGGGGTTTATATTCGGTCCAGTAATCATACTAGCTTTAGCAGGGATAGAGATCTTAACTCACAGTTTAGTTTCAGGCTGAGGCCGGCAGGCTTCTGGCCTAGCTTGTCTTTGTAAGTTGCGCAGATCCGTCCTGATAGTCCGGCATCTACGAGAGCAGCAACCCAAGAGAGCGATCATTAGCTACAGCTCCCTTATGTGGGCAGTGGCTGGACTTAAAGCGTACCTGTCATAGTGCAAAAAAAGAAAAAAAGTGATGTGTTACTCAGGACCCAATCCTGATCATGTGCATATAATTTTTATGTGTCTCGGATCTATATATCCAGAGATATGAGCATTTATCTGCTGGTGAGTTACTTTTTCATTGTGCAGGCTGGAGGGGGCGTGTCAGTCTGTCTCCCTCACAGGAGCAAGCCTGGGCAGTCAGCCAATCAGTACTCTCTACTCTGTAACCCTTTCCTCTCTGGTTTTATGCTGTGTCATGTGTCAGAGGAAGATACTTGGAGCTTGCCTGCAGTAATCAGAAGACATTATGGTGAATTCATCACAGGATAAAATGTATAAATATAAGAATAGATCTTTATAGAATTAGTGCAAGGATTTTTTAGATAAAAGTACAGCATTTTTATGAATACATGTTCTATCTGTTTTATCTTCTCCTAGTAAAGCTGGATGCTAATCAGCATAGCTGTCACTGTGTGTCATTCATCTTTCACAGACTCCTGAATATCTGATCAACTTCTTTGTCATTCAGGAGGCCGAGAAAGCTTTGCCTATTTCAGCATGCTGGGAGTTGTAGTTTAGCAACAACTGAAGCTGCAATGTTTGTAAATAACTGTGTTAGAGCAGTGTTGCCTCCAGCTGTTTTAAAACTACAGCTCCCAGCATGTCCACACATACTTTATCTGTAGTTTTGCATACACAATAGAAATCTCCTATACTGGATACCGGTACGCTTTACGGCCGGTATCCAGTATGCTGTAAAATCTAGACTAGTCTGTCTGGCTAAAAGACAGGCGACCCCTAGTGGCGGCTATTTTGAGCTTGAATTTCAGGTGAAATTTCTTCTTTTTTTTTTTTTGACAGGTGTATTATGTGACATGTCATATTATAATGAGTCCTGCAATATATGAAAAGTTTTTAACAATGACAGTGTCTCTTTAAGCTCACTGGTCCATAACAACTGTCAATCTTCTGTACAAAGAGTTATGGGTAAACAGGTGACCCAAGGACCTCCAAAGGTCCTCTAACACACCATAGAGGAATCAACATGAGTCACATCACTGAAGGTCCTGTGACCGCATCATTGTAATTAACATTTATATACATTTTATACATATAACACATCAAATTTAAAGGTAAAGAGGCGACTGGGGACTTACTCAGCAGGCGGACCCCATCCCCCTACTAGGAACTCTGACTTTGAGGACCACCACACAAGGTACAGTATGCCATACGGTACCGGGACACCACATTTGGATAGGGGATAAGATGTCTAGGCAGTTCAAGTAATTTTTCTTACATTTTCAAATAAACAATCACAGACATTAGGAGTGTCATTACTTCATATACTCCTAAGTCATAGGATATCATACAATTAAAAGTCGGTAAATAAGTATTACCTTATTTCTTTTAGCTTCTTGACATATTCGTGTCTAGTCGTCACTCCCACTCCTCCAGGAGCTCCCCTCTGTGTATAGGTCAAGGTGAACATCATGTATTTATGTTGTTATACCTTTTATTTATGTAAAAATTGATAAGTTTGTGGATGACCAAGTATGTGTGATCAACCTTTTAGGTAATATGATAGGAGGAAATGGATGCAAACTGACTCCAGGAGTAAAAATATATGACACAGGTTACGGTATCTTATTCATACAAAAACGGTTAAACCACTTTTTCCAAGCCATTTCAGACTGAATACCTCCACCAATTTGCCAGGCGTATGTTCGTTCATGAAAATATGACGCAGATACAGTATCTATAATGTCCTGTATATTGGGGACATCTGTTTTCTTCCATCTTGCTGCTATGGCTAATCTCGTTGATAAGATAACATGACAAATGGGGGTTCTAACAGCAGGATCAATCATGTCTACCCTAATATACAGGAAGTTCTTTTCTTTTTGAGTTTCCTTTCTGTCTGACCACAGTGCTCTCTGCTGACACCCCTGTCCATTTCAGGGACTGTCCAGAGCAGGATATGTTTGCCATGGGGATCTGCTCCTACTTTGGACAGTTCCTGACATGGACAGAGGTGTCAGCAGAGAGCACTGTGGTCGTGACAGAAAGGAAATTCAAAAAGAAAAGAACTTCCTGTGTAGAATACAGCAGCTGATAAGTACTGGAAGGATTAAGATTTTTTTAATAGAAGTAATTTACAAATCTGTTTTACTTTCTGGCACCAGTTGATTTAAAAGAAAATGCTTTCCAGTGGAGTACCCCTTTAAGTTCCACATAGGGAAGTATTAAGTCGTTATGATATAGATCAGAGACATATCTTTTGCCTTTCACTATCCAGTGACCAAAGCATCTAAGTTTTGAACACTGCCTTAAAAGAGTCAAAGGAGCATTTCTTTCAATGAGATGTTCCCCTTGGGATATGTGTACCTAAATAGTGCCAGGAATCTGGAGCCATTGTGATAACAGGATTGTTTGTGTCATATGGTCTTTGTATTCTGTCTGGAAATTGGAGCAGTTGTACCCAAGGAAAGCTTTCTGTTCAATGATGACCCACTGTCTTTTCATGTGAGCGGGTAAGAGACAGTCTAAAGACTGGCGTATAATTTGTGCTTCGTGAATCAGTGAGAAATTGGGTAAACCTGAACCTCCATGTAGTTATTTTTTAGAAAGCATATGAAAGGCTACTCTGGGTTTGGTCTTGTACCAGATAAAATATAACATCTGTGAGTGACATTTTTGTAGTAATCTTCTTGGTATGTGGAGTGGTAAGTTCCTCAGGACATATGTCAGTTTGGGTAAAACGAACATTTTATAAAGCATGACCCTACCTAGCCAGGTCCATGATTTCGTATTTTAGTTATTTAATTCTGCTTGTATAGATGTAAGTAGAGGCAGGATATTCAATTCTGCCATTTTTGTTAGGTTTGCGGGAATTTGTATACCCAAATGTGTTATCGCTGATTGTTCCCAAACATAGGGGTGTTCAGATTTTAATTGTGATTCCATCTTATTGCTGAGAAATATTTTCAATATATGCAACTTAAATGTATTAACCTTATAATAAGAAATAATACTAAATGTATTCAATTGTGTTTTCAATGCTGGAAGGGATATTCTTGGTTTGGATGACAGCAAAATGTAATCGGCAAATAGATTTAGTTTATGTTCGCCTGTAGGGTGAGGGATACCCGATATGAGTACATCATCCCTAATATGTTTGGCTAACGGTTCCATAGCCAATATGAAAAGTATTGGCGACAGGGGGGCAGCCCTGTCGCATCCCGTTACTTATTGGGAAGGCAGTCCTTTATGACCCATTTGCACCCGTTATGTTTCTAACCTGTTATTTTTGACGGCCAAAAGATGTTCCATGCACAATTTTTTTTGCCCCTCAAAAATAACGGGTGAAAAACGGGTCTTTTAAATGTAACATTGAAGTCTATGGGAAACGAGTTACAAACGGGTTACCCTTTAATGTACCCGTTTGTCCCCATTAATTTTAATCCATTTTTCACCTCTATTTTCTTCTGAGCATGCTCAGAAGAGGTGGCATGAACCAGGAATTAACGGATGAAAGGATTAACAGATTAAAACGGGTGCAAACGGATATAATATGGGTGTTTTCAACCGTTAAAAAAAAACTGGTTACATGACCCATTTGCAATCCGTTTGCACCCCTTGGTAACCCGTTTTTTTCATGTTCCGTTATTTTACTTGAACAGGTGAATATCGGGACGGGAACCAATGGATGTGTGAACCTAGCCTAAATTGGGGTTGGAATTTCATAGATTTGAGGGTTTCCCTTAGATATTCCCAGTTAATCCTGTCAAATGCCTGTCTGCCCTGGGTAAATCCGACTTGGTCACTATGCGAAACTTGAGGAATAATATTTTTCAGTCTAGATGCCAGTATTTTGGTGAACAATTTAATGTCAATATTGATAAGTGATATAGGCCTAAAGTTAGCAGGCGTGTTAGGCTCCTTTCCGGGCCATAGATTGGCCAGTTGTTGTCCTAGCATGATTAAATGTGTCGGCCAGATGGCCGAATAGCATCTCACCCGGGAATTTTTTTTTTTTTTTTATTCCTTTATCGCTTTTTGGACTTCCTCTACTGAGAAAGGTTGGTTGGAGTATTGAGGCTGCATTCATTTAAGTACTGGTTAATAGCTTCTGTGGTCGGTTGAGGATTGTTGTGGTCCTGTTTTAAGTTATATAGATTTTCGTAGAATTTAGCTATGCAATTAACAATGTCTCTAGGATGTGTGAGAGGGATCTGTTATGTCAGCTATTTTGGTTTTGTATCTAATGCCCCTGGCTAAATCCCATTTGGAGAGTAAGTCAATACCCTGGTTAACAGTAGATATTATCCTGGTTGAGTTCCCATCCGGGAGGATTAGTTTCATGGGGAATCCCCACCTGTATGGAATATTGTTCTTGCGGAGAGTGGCTGTGATTTGTGAGAATTTCCTCCATGTTTGGATTGTATATTGTGACAGATCTGTAAACAATGTTGTCTCTGTATTCCTCCAGTACTGCTGGGTTCTTCTTTTAAAGCTGCCACTAGTTTTTATTTTGTACCAAAAAAGTGGAATCTCGCAATTGCGTCCCTTGGAAGTGAGGGGTCCAAGTGTATCGGTATGGGCAAGTATCTATCGGTATCTACTTCAAGCTCTATTTCACATAGGCTTGCATTGAGGGGGCGGAGCGTGATGTCATACGGGGCGGGGCCATGATGTCACAATGCTCCGGCCCCTGTGATCGCCAGTAATCAGACCCGGAGCGAACGTGCTCCGGGGACTGATTCTAACGGGGTGCTGCATGCAAGATCACCCCCGCGATCAGGCATTTTATCCCCTATCCTTCGGATAGGGGATAAGATGTCTTAGTGCCAGAGTACCCCTTTAAATACATCTGGGACCCTGTTTTCTTGTTTGTTATAGTTTTCTAAATGTCGTGTTTTATTTTTTTGTGCCAAACCCAAACATTCGCTAGGTAGAATGTTATCTTCTGGTGGCCATCCTCACAAGACTCATTACCAAGTGTATAATGACTGTAATATTCAGATACAGAAGTCTCAAAGTGACTGTATCTGACTATAGTCTCCTTCTGTAATCTGTTACAACTCATCTAATTGATTAGTGCACTGCTTGCCCTGGCAGCCCAAGTTATACCACTGGGGCCAAGGCACTAAACTATTCTCCTAATATTTCCTAGCCAAGACACTGTTGGGCCAGGTTAACACTACGGAATATCCAAGTAGAATTCCATTTTGAAATTCCACTTGGAAATTCCGGTGTAGCAGAGTCCCATTGCTGGCAATGGGATTCTACTGGAAAGTGCACATTATGGAATATTCCACCGCTAAAATTTCACAGCCAAAAGAATGGTCTTGCCCATTCTTTAGGCAAAATCTGATCCACAGACATTGCTGCCTATAGAGACGGCAATTTCTGCACTGTCCTAGCCCACACTCGGAATAGCCACCCTGCATTTTTCTGTCCGGAGCATTCTCAGTGTGAATACGGCCTTAGTAAGTAGTTGTAGAAGCTTCTAGAAGCCTATGACATACAGATTTAGTCAGCAACCATTACATTCACTGTAAGTTGTATAAATCCATATGTAGTTAGCCTCCTTCTGCAATCCAATAGCTGTAGTCTTTAAATGGATATCAGAAAATATTTTTATTTAAATACAATCACCCCAAGACAAATATCTCTCTAATATAGTGTTATATCGCTAATTGTACTGGCTTCAGCGTGTGTTTGCTTTAAATATTCATGACAGAAAGTTGTGTAGTCATTTTAATGTTGTGTTGTCTCCAGCTCCCTGGCTACTCCTTCCCACCCAAGATATGCATCACCCTTCGCTGTCTCAAGGGTATGACTTGATCTTGTGTCTGAGCTTAAGCCCAGCCCCCTAAGTGGTGTCACCAATTCTGATCAGCCCCAATAACCTGCATTACCATCTCTCTGTCATATACACCATACAATATACCATTTTGATTTTGATTGGGACATTTAAGGAAGAGGTATGTTTATACTATGTTGCCTTCTGTTGAATGATGCAACAGGCAGAAGAGCAGACAGGGAATTAAAGGAGTAGTCCAGCGGTGAACCCAGTGGTGAACAACTTATCCCCTATCCTACGGATAGGGGATAAGTTTAAGGTCGCGGGGGGTCTGACCGCTGGGGCCCCCTGCGATCTCCTGTACGGAGCCCCGACAGCCCGCGGGAAGGGGGCGTGTCGACCTCCGCACGAAGCGGCGGCCGACACGCCCCCTCAATACAACTCTATGGCAGAGCCGAAGCTCTGCCATAGAGATGTATTGAGGGGGTGTGTCGGCCGCCACTTCGTGCGGAGGTCGTCACCCGCTATCTGGCCGGAGAGCCTGGCCCCCATATAGAGAGATCGCAGGGGGCCCAGCGGTCGGACCCCCCGCGATCTCAAACTTATCCCTTATCCTTAGGATAGGGGATACGTTTTTCACCACTGGACTACCCTTTTTACTAATGGTGCAATAGTTTACTTTGTACTCAAATGTTCTGTAGCAGTCCTGGGGAGGAAACTGGCAGGAGTACTGTGGAAAGGAACAGGCAGGGTGGGAGAGCTGTAATGAAGAGTTGGGAAAGCAATGCATTATGGGACTTGTAGTGCCAAGCAATTGCTCAACATGGAAGTAGTGTTTATGACATGGTAGCGGAAACGATTACATAACCATAAAATAAATGTCATTTTAGTAATCACAGAACTTGGGTAGACAGGTAAGCAATGCTCTATGCTGCACTTGTATTTTTTTAACTGAAGACAGAACACCCCTTTAATAAAGTCATAGAAAACAGCAGTGTTCCCGAACCTCTGGATCTCCAGCTAAAAGAGGGATAAGATACAAGGAATTGATCTTTAAGCAAGTGAAGCAGATAACAGTGCTTATGCGATTCCAAATGGAGTTGACATTTATTGCATGCTACCCCAGGACTGGGCTTTACGCTGCAGTATACGCCAGTTCAAGGCTATCGGAATATCAATGGGTAAACAGTGAAATAACCATTAAAAAAAAAAAAACTGGAAAAGAAGATTGACATAGCAAATAAATAGAAATGCATTTCATGTTATTATTTCCCTTGTAATATTTTAGAATAATGAGTTCTAATCTGAATTTGCGCCTGCAGTGGATTTGAGGATAATCCCACAGCGGGGTGTAATAACCTGTGGCATTTCCAAGGACCCTGTAGTAGTGTAACCTTCATGACTAATACATTATGTAAGAATATGGCCTTGACTGTGGTAGTGACTAATCCGGTGTGTAACTGTATGGCCTTTAAATCCCAAAAGTGTATTATGTGTTCTTCTCTATTAATGCACATTTACTACTGTAAGATAAAAAAATAAAAAACACACACTGACCTGCCCCTTAGCCACTGCCATTCTGATAGCGCCAGGTTCCCAGTCTCCTCAGCTTCTGAACTGACAATAGAGTCTCTAGAGCAGAAACAGATGGGGCGCAGTATCTGTAGTAGCCGGCCAAATGCTGACAATGGACAGGGCTGGACTCTGATCTGTATGAATGAGATGTGACTCGGTGCTCTAAACATCCAAATATGGTACAAATATCTTCTGTGCAAGGAACAAGAATAAGATGGAGCACTGACCAGGTAAGTAGATATCAAAACAGATTATTCTTTATTCCATAGATAAGATAACACTTACAAACAGCCACTGAGCAGGGAGACAGAGACGAACAGGAGTGTGGATTGGCAATGACCGTTTCCCACCTGTGCAAGGTGTTTCTTCCGGCCTCCACTAGCATCATCACATACAGGGTGTGTTTTAAAACCAGGTATGGGAAAGGGACCATACCAAATACAAACAAAACAAACCCAGAAAGAAAAAAGTGCAACATATACAGTGTTAAAATCATTACAAAAATGAGCCTAATTCAATTCTATCGTTTAGACTCAGAGGTCCCATTGCATCTAAGTATCCAGCACGTCGCGCTCTGTAGTAACAAAGTGTCTCTATCCCCACCTTCCGCCAGTACTGGACATGTTCAATGCCCGCAGATTTTAAAACATTTATGTCACCATGATGGCATTCACATATATATATGTGAAATTAACCGAGGGGCACCTTTTCCTGACTTGATGGAGTAGAGATGTTCGCATACTCGTGTGTTTAGTTGCCGCTTCGTCTTGCCGATATAAAACATTTTGCAAGAACAGAACAGGCAATAAACGACGTACTTGGTTTTACATGTAATAAAATTGTGGTGAGGGTGTGTGTTACGCCTAGCGCTCCGGGTCCCCGCTCCTCCCCGGAGCGCTCACGGCGTCTTTCTCCCTGCAGCGCCCCGGTCAGTCCCGCTGACCGGGAGCGCTGCACTGTCATGGCCGTTGGGGATGCGATTCGCACAGCGGGACGCGCCCGCTCGCGAATCGCATCCCAGGTCACTTACCCGTCCCGGTCCCCTGCTGTCATGTGCTGGCGCGCGCGGCTCCGCTCTCTAGGGCGCGCGCGCGCCAGCTCTCTGAGACTTAAAGGGTCAGTGCACCATTGATTGGTGCCTGGCCCAATTAGCTTAATTGGCTTCCACCTGCTCCAGACTATATCTGACCTCCTCCCATGCACTCCCTGGCCGGATCTTGTTGCCTTGTGCCAGTGAAAGCGTTTAGTGTGTCCAAAGCCTGTGTACCTGAACTTCTGCTATCCATCCTGACTACGAACCTTGCCGCCTGCCCCCGACCTTCTGCTACGTCTGACCTTGCCTCTGCCTTGTCCTTCTGTCCCACGCCTTCTCAGCAGTCAGCGAGGTAGAGCCGTTGCTAGTGGATACGACCTGGTTGCTACTGCCGCAGCAAGACCATCCCGCTTTGCGGCGGGCTCTGGTGAAAACCAGTAGCCTCTTAGAACCGGTCCACTAGCACGGTCCACGCCAATCCCTCGCTGACACAGCGGATCCACAACCCGTAAGCCGAATCGTGACAGTAGATCCGGCCATGGATCCCGCTGAGGTGCCGCTGCCAAGTCTCGCTGATCTTCCCACGGTGGTCGCTCAGCAATCGCAGCAGATTGCCCAACAAGGACAGCAGCTGTCGCAGTTGACCGCCATGTTACAGCAACTTCTGCCTCTGCTACAGCAGCAACCATCTCCTCCGCCAGCTCCTGCACCTCCTCCGCAGCGAGTGGCCGCTCCTAACCTACGCTTGTCCCTGCCGGACAAATTTGATGGGGACTCTAAACTCTGCCGTGGATTTTTGTCTCAGTGTTCCCTGCATATGGAGATGTTGTCGGACTTGTTTCCTACAGAACGGTCTAAGGTGGCGTTCGTAGTAAGCCTTCTTTCAGGAAAGGCCTTGTCTTGGGCCACACCGCTCTGGGACCGCAATGATCCTGCCACAGCCACAGTCCAGTCCTTCTTCGCTGAAGTCCGAAGTGTCTTTGAGGAACCTGCCCGAGCCTCTTCTGCTGAGACTGCCTTGCTGAACCTGGTCCAGGGTAATCCTTCCGTTGGCGAGTACGCCATACAATTCCGTACTCTTGCTTCTGAACTATCCTGGAATAACGAGGCTCTCTGCGCGACCTTTAAAAAAGGCCTATCCAGTAGCATCAAGGATGTGCTGGCCGCACGAGAGATTCCTGCCAACCTCCAAGAACTCATCCATTTGGCTACCCGCATTGACATGCGTTTTTCTGAGCGACACCAAGAGCTCCGCCAGGAAAAAGACTTAGATCTCTGGGCACCTCTCCCACAGCATCCTTTGCAGTCTTCGCCTGGGCCTCCCGCCGAGGAGGCCATGCAAGTGGATCGGTCTCGCCTGACCCAGGAAGAGAGGAATCGCCGTAGAGAAGAAAATCTCTGTCTGTACTGTGCCAGTACTGAGCATTTCTTGGTGGATTGCCCTATCCGTCCTCCACGCCTGGGAAACGCACGCACGCACCCAGCTCACGTGGGTGTGGCATCTCTTGGTTCTAAGTCTTCTTCTCCACGTCTCACGGTGCCCGTGCGGATTTCTCCTACAGCCAACTCCTCCCTCTCAGCCGTGGCCTGCTTGGACTCTGGTGCCTCCGGGAATTTTATTTTGGAGTCCTTTGTTAATAAATTCAGCATCCCGGTGACCCGTCTCGTCAAGCCGCTCTACATTTCCGCGGTCAACGGAGCCAGATTGGACTGCACCGTGCGTTATCGCACAGAACCCCTCCTGATGTCTATTGGACCCCACCTCGAGAGAATTGAGCTCTTCGTTCTCCCCGGCTGTACCTCTGAGGTCCTCCTCGGTCTGCCATGGCTCCGGCTTCATTCCCCCACCCTTGATTGGACCACCGGGGAGATCAAGAACTGGGACTCTGCCTGCCACAGGAAGTGCCTCTTCCCCCCTCCCAGTCCCATCAGGCAAGCCTCTGTGTCCCCTCATGGCTCCCGTCCTTGTGTCTCCCTGCCCCGTGCCAAACTTCACCCTCTGCCCTCCCTCCCCATTCCAACTCCTGCTGTACTGCCTCCCGTTGAGGAAGCCCTCCATTCTTTCCCGGTGTCCTCATCCCAGGGGAGGCAGTTACCGGACAAAAAAAAGGGGAGACCTAAGGGGGGGGTACTGTTACGCCTAGCGCTCCGGGTCCCCGCTCCTCCCCGGAGCGCTCACGGCGTCTTTCTCCCTGCAGCGCCCCGGTCAGTCCCGCTGACCGGGAGCGCTGCATTGTCATGGCCGTTGGGGATGCGATTCGCACAGCGGGACGCGCCCGCTCGCGAATCGCATCCCAGGTCACTTACCCGTCCCGGTCCCCTGCTGTCATGTGCTGGCGCGCGCGGCTCCGCTCTCTAGGGCGCGCGCGGCTCCGCTCTCTAGGGCGCGCGCGCGCCAGCTCTCTGAGACTTAAAGGGCCAGTGCACCATTGATTGGTGCCTGGCCCAATTAGCTTAATTGGCTTCCACCTGCTCCAGACTATATCTGACCTCCTCCCATGCACTCCCTGGCCGGATCTTGTTGCCTTGTGCCAGTGAAAGCGTTTAGTGTGTCCAAAGCCTGTGTACCTGAACTTCTGCTATCCATCCTGACTACGAACCTTGCCGCCTGCCCCCGACCTTCTGCTACGTCTGACCTTGCCTCTGCCTTGTCCTTCTGTCCCACGCCTTCTCAGCAGTCAGCGAGGTAGAGCCGTTGCTAGTGGATACGACCTGGTTGCTACTGCCGCAGCAAGACCATCCCGCTTTGCGGCGGGCTCTGGTGAAAACCAGTAGCCTCTTAGAACCGGTCCACTAGCACGGTCCACGCCAATCCCTCGCTGACACAGCGGATCCACAACCCGTAAGCCGAATCGTGACAGTGTGATGAGGGCAGATGAAATTACCCTAGGGGCAGATGGCATTAACCTATTGTGTTCGTGATGCCAGGACATGGTTTATCCTCTACACCACCCTAAGGAATACCGCTTGATCCTGGGCTAGGCATAGGGGCAAATAATTACTGACGCCAAGTTGCAGAACAACTGCAGCTTTACTGAGTCAGACAGATGTAACAGTCTATACAGCTTGGCTGGGCCCAAGGAGGTGACCAGTGACTTGGACTGACTTGACCCCTTCTGTAGCTTACCAGGCTTTGACTTGACCTGTGGGGTACTGGACTTTAGGATCCGTGGCTGCGTGGTAGACTTTAGGCCTCTTTAGGACTCCAGTCACACACCTAGGACTTGACCTTACTGCAACTCAGCAAAGACTTAAAGAGCAAAAGAGAGTGAGGAGGCTCAACCCAGGGCTTATATGGGGGAGACTCTGGTGGGGTCCCATATGTCACCCTTAGGTCACATGGTCACTGATATCTCACTGGGTTACAATCACATGACAACAGGTCTTAAAGGCATAACACATTTTCTATACAATACTCTATATAACAAGCATAGAAGCAGATATACAAAGGAACAGGTGCTGGGGGCCCAGGGGTCACTGTATGGAGGCTGTCTGACAGGGCAGCAAGGGTACAGGGGTGCAACTCCTGTACTGGGCAACCACAAAATGTCTCAAGGAGATGTCGATACCTCCTAGGGTGACATTGGTAGCCTTGGAATTGTATTTGCATTGTGAACATTGCCCCCAAGCAAAATTACCTATAGGGGAAGATTCAAAGTGGTAGAGAAAAAGGACCAACTGTTTCCAGGCACTGCTAGCTCAAACACCAGAGGCACGAGTAGTAGGTGAAAGATTCTTGCAGGGATCATGTTTATTGAAAATAACAAATATGGGATGACGCGTTTCGAGGGTAACCCCCTCTTCCTCAGATCAATGTTGATGTTGATCTGAGGAAGAGGGTGTTACCCTCGAAACGCGTCATCCCATATTTGTTATTTTTAATAAACATGATCCCTCCAAGGATCTTTCACCTACTACTCGTGCCTCTGGTGTTTTGAGCTAGCAGCGCCTGGAAACAGTTGGTCCTTTTTCTCTACCACTTTGCACTTTCCTACAGGACAGGACTTCCTGACCCCTGCGGACCTTCCAGCTGAGCAGCACCTATATACCTCTTACTGAGGTGATATGCTCTATTTCCTCTTTTCCAAGGTGAGCAGCCACCTATAAGGGGCAACATTGCTTTACACCTACTCCAAGGGTAATACACCAAGCGCCATTCGCGGTCTTCCTTTTTTTTGTATATTACTATAGGGGAAGATGGAAGACAGCCAAGTCGTTTTTTTCTTCTCTTTATTATTTATATGTGCTCTATTTTTGCTTGAAAAAAAAAATCTGAAATAGTATGATTTTTCCTGTAGGTAATAAGGGACTTATTTTTTGCTACCTCATGTAACTCACTGTCCTGTTCGAGCATGTACCAGTTCTTGTGAATAGCTCTTTTAATGACTTTATTTAAGGGGGTATTCATAAAGGAGAAGGTGAATCTTCTATTCTGCTTGTTTTTTACAACCTTTTCTTGTTTATTTTTAGTACCTTTTTTTTTTTTAGCAACTCCTCTCTGTCTAGTTTCTTGGCACGATTGTAATCGTACCCAATCAAATTGGGTGCAAGTTGAAAAGAGTATTTTATCTAAAATAACAGCTGGTACCTGTTACCTTAAGTGCATAAGTGTCCCCCACCCGGCAGACCTATTGTTGTGGGGATTGGGTCAGTGACCGAGGCATTATCTAAATACATTGATTGGCTGCTACAGCCTTTATTAAAGGAAACTACTACTTACATTAAGGACACCACTGAACTCATCAATGGGATGGAGTCCTTTTCATGGCAACACGGGTACAAACATGATTCTATTGACGTTGAGAGCCTGTATACCCGCATCCCTCTGGATGCAGGTATACAGGCTGTCAATTGCTATCTGCCACAGGAAAAAGTACAGATTTTTGTAACTTTATTTGGGAGGCTTTATGGTCTATTCTTTCACACAATACTTTCAGATTCGGGACCCAGTGGTACTGACAAAATGTCAGTACCAAAAGTCAGTACCGCGATGGGTATCCCGGTATCTTTTACTTTTGCTATTCTTTTTTTTTGGCTGCTTATGAAAGTACATATAGGTTTTTTTTTCTACTTCCAACCCATTTGTATCACATATAAAGCTTTTCATGCGCTTTCATGTAGATGATGTCATCGTAGTTTGGGAGGGCACCGCTGGCCAATTTGACCACTTTGTCTCCCACCTAAATGCCATCAAAACATGGAACATGAAGTTTACTTTAGTATTTAGTGACATTTCCTTGGATTTTCTGGATACTAAAATTACAGTACAGAATAATGAAATCAACATCTGTGGGTACAGAAAACCGAGTACTAGGAATACATTGCTACACTATACCAGTTCTCATCCTGAACATATAAAAAAGGGGCTGAAATTTAGCCAGTTTCTCCAGCTGAAATTGATAAATAGTGAGGAAAAAGAATACCAAATTCAGGCTGAAGACCATAAAAATCAACTGCGAAAATGTGGGTACCCTAATAATTTGATTGAGTACGCTTACAATCGTGTCAAGAAACTAGACAGAGAGGAGTTGAAAAAAAAAGGTGCTAAAAATAAACATGAAAAGGTTGTAAAAAATAAGCAGAATAGAAGATTCATCTTCTCCTTTATGAATACCCCCTTAAATAAAGTAATTAGAAGAGCTATTCACAAGAACTGGTACATGCTCGAACAGGACAGTGAGTTACATGAGGTAGCAAAAAATAAGTCCCTTATTACCTACAGGAAAAATCATACTATTTCAGATTTTTTTTTAAAGAAAAAATAGAGCATGTATAAATATTAATAAAGAGAAGAAAAAAACGACTTTGCTATCTTCCATCTCCCCTATAGGTAATTTTGCTTGTGAGCAATGTTCACTTTACAAGTACAAGTCCAAGGCTTCGATGGTTTGATCTTCAGCCCATGTTTGATCAGGACTTGAAAGACGTCTGACAGATGACTGAGATGTTCCTGGTATTACTTGGAATAAACGATGACATTGTCCATGTACAATAAGACACTTTGGAAGTTCAGGTGTCCCAGGCACATTTCCATCAGACACTGGAATGTAGCAGGGGCATTACATAACCCAAACGGCATACCATTAAAGTCGAACAACCCCATGGGTGTCACGAAGGCGGTCTTCTCCCGATGCTCTGTGGCCATGGGCACTTGCCAGTACCCGCTGGTTAAGTCCAGGGTGGAGAAGCAGCAGGCCCGAGGGCACTAAGTGACTCCTCAATTCTTGGCAAAGGATAAGCGTCCTTATGTGTGACATTGTTCAGTTTCCTGTAGTTGACACAGAAGTGGATAGTTCCATCTTTCTTCTTGACCAGGACGAGGGGCGACGCCCAGGGACTCTGACATTCTTGTATCACGTCCGCCTCTTTCATGTCAACTAGCATCTTCTTGACAGTCTGATACATGTCAGGCGCGACCGGATGGTGTCTCTCCTTGATAGATGGGCTGTCGTCTGTGAGGATACGGTGCTGGATCATGGAAGCTTTCCGAAGTCTGTGGGGTGTTTGCTAAAAGCTTCATGTGGTAGCCCTTGGGGGGTGTATAGTAGTGGGGATGTTGTATCGGTATATGAGGGGTTAATGTTAACCCTATAGTTCGTGACGCCAGGCTGAGGGCTAGTATGCTGAGGTAATTCTCCGGCCTATCGCCGCCCTTCCCAGTAACGATAGGTGCATGAAATGACTGAAGGTCCACAAGGAGATTTAACTTGAACAATTTTACTTAAGTGCTTACGGTACATCCAAGGCACAGTAACAGTATAATATAACAGTCCTTATATTGCTCAGTGACTGACAGTTGTTGCGGACCTTGAGGTGTTTAGAAAGTCTCTGAATTTAGGGTAGATATTGCAGCTCCGTTCGGATTTAGGGGTTAGATTAGGTCCGGTGATGCTGCGGAGTGTCTGGGGATTGATATATTCTCGATTTAGTATTGGTCAGCCGTCGCCGCAAGACTCAGGCCCAACTCACTGCAAGAATAGCTGCGCAGGTCCTTCTCGTTGACAGCCCAGGAACAAGAGAGAGAATAATGGCCACCGCTCCCTTATATGGGCAGGGGCGGGGTGAAACTGATTGGTCCGAATACCTGTCATTCACTCGTACACAGAATGATGGGATTGCATACGTC
Organism: Hyla sarda; assembly: GCF_029499605.1. Taxonomy (NCBI): domain Eukaryota; kingdom Metazoa; phylum Chordata; class Amphibia; order Anura; family Hylidae; genus Hyla; species Hyla sarda. The sequence continues at coordinate 36,312,918 of NC_079199.1, read as the reverse complement.
ATAGGGACCTCCACAGGTCCTCAAGCAGAAATACCATAGAGTTCACCTAGTCACGTGGCCCGCAGGTCCTGATACATTACGCGCAGGTAATTCATTATTCATCTACATTTATATAACTATATTTACATAAACCTTGCATAAGTTACTGGTTTACTAGATGGAATAGAGGTGACAAGGGGTAGACTATACAACATGGACCCCTACTTCCTAGGGACTCTGGCTATGGGGACCCATACACATGAAGGGACCGCATAGGATGCGGTACCGGGACACCACATTCATGATACCTTTTGGCAACATTGATGACTCCATTAATCTGGCTCCAGGGGGTAGTGTTGGCCCCAGCCTGGAGCTGTGCCCACCAGGGCTCTGGGGGATTAGTACTGGATCATCCACCGGTAACTAGAGCCGCACATTGTTGGGCCACTAGACGCTCTGTCACGATGTTCTTCGACTCTAGGAGGTACAGCTTAGCCACGGGAGTGTATTTGGGTAAGGCAGTAGCAGAATCAGACAGGTTCACTAACCATACTGGGACTCTTCCATTGGAGATAGTGATGAGGCTCCTCGCAGCTCGGACTAAAGGATGACCTTCTAGTTGCATGGGTTCCAGCAGTGCCTTATAGTCCTGATTATTGACTCCGGGACGTGCACTGCCCCATATGATGGTTTCAGTGTTGGGTTGTAAGTTCACCGACCTGATATCTTGAACTCACACTCTGCAGATCTCGCCCTGCTTGTTGGCAATCTTCTGTTCTGCTTGTAGGTCTTTCAGATGGTGCTGCACAGCCTGCCAGTCTGAAGGGGGCATATGAGGGAGAGAGGCACAAGTCATCCAGAATTTCAGTAAAACAATTCCTCATGATGTTCATCCCCAATATAAATTCAGCTGACCCCTTATCTGTCACATTGGTTACAATCAATCCCTGCCCTTTAAGTACATGTTCACCCAATTGAATAGTTGTCTCCCAATATCCATGTCTGGGGACTTGTTGCCCATTACCTGCAACTACTCTGAAATTAACATCCTCAGGCTCACACAATAGACTAGCATCCCAATGCTGATAGAAAACATGTTTAGATATGGTAGACACTTGTGACCCTTTATCTATCAACGCCTCTAAAGGTACACCTTTTACAATAATGGTTACAATGGAGCAGGAGACTACAAAGTGAGAGTCCTGATTTAGGTCATTCGGGTGTTGGACCTCGTGACTGTTTTCCTGAGGGCCGGTCCGCGACCTTAGGGTGAATCTGTTTAAATCCCAGCACTATTTTCCAATGGCCGGGCTTGTTACAATAGGTGACAAAAGGTCTCTGAGTCCCCAAATATCTATTGGGTTGAGGATTACAGTAACTGGGATTGCGGGGAGCAGGGGCAGGCTTTCTAGGCAAAGGCGGTTCACGGTTAGGTGGAGCAGGCCGGGTGGCAAGCTCCTTAACAGCCTTAGTCAATTGCTCAATGTCCTGCCTAACAGTCTGTAGATTCAAGACTGTGGTGACTGGCAGAGTAGGTTGTACTGGGGCGGGGACAGGGAATGATGATGGTTTAGGCCTGGCCGTCGCCTCTAGTAGTTCCTGAGCAGGTGTAAGGGGAGTAGAAATATCTTCAATCTCCATCCCGGACTCAATTACTTGAATAGCCAGTCTTTTTTAAAAGCAGGAAACGACATATTGGGGTTTTGGACTGCTAAAATTCTAAGTTGGGCCTTGTCCCACTTATAATTGGCTCCATCAATGAATCTTTCCATTAACACTTTGTTGCCCTGCTTGGGAGTTATACCATCTAATCTTTGGACAGTCTCTAGGGCATTCTGTAGGGCTACAGCATATCCTCTCAAGGTCTCACCTGGCTTTTGTCGCCTTTTATACAGTCAGAGATGTACCTCTGATGGAGAATGTGACTCAAATACCTGGTACAGTCCTTCAAAGGTCTGCTCCACCGTCGCTTTCTCAGAAGCTGGCCAGGTACGCACTTCCTCTAGTACCGGTCCCTGAAGCTGTCCTGTTAACTGTTGCACCTGTTGGTTAGGAGGGAAAGAGTAAAAGACAAACAAGCTCTGAATCCTCTCTTTGAAATCCCTCAGAATTAAGGGGTCTCCATTGTAGGTGGGAAGGACAGGGTTCCCCATGAATACCGATGCTGTCGCTGGAACACCAGGGTTGTTGATGCTTGCAAGAGCCAGAACACTAGCTGCTGGACCAGATGGCAGGCTTGCCGCTGGAGATGGAGGGGCACTGATGCCCGGTTGATCTGTAGGGCTGGGTTCAGACATCTTGTGGATTTTTGAGTGCGCTGTCGCTTTAAGAAGAATGAGGTGTGTTCCCCTTTAAGAGAGCTGATGAGGTGCTGCAGCGACTCCGGTTTGGATGATGGGGTAACAATAGTAGACACTCCCCCTCTGTTTTGCAGGTACCCGGTGACAGAAGACTTAACAGCCAGACTTGCTGACAATACTGGGATACTGATGACAAACTGTGGCTCTGGAGACTCTATCATGATGATCGGTGATGCTTGCAGAACTTACAGTGCAGCGCTGACTTGGTGAGCAGCAGCCTCGGGTAAGCGCAGCAGCCAGAACTTTCAAGATGGCTGTGCCCAGGAAGCTCCTGCTTGGGTCCGGTCAGGAAAGTTTTCCCCTGTGCAACACAGGGCGGTCCTTTTTAGTTCCTCCTTGCTGAATTGAAGAGGCATCACCATTGGGGACTGAAGGTAGGCAGAGCTTTCATAAGCTTGGGAATCACTGGGCCAGATTAAGACTTTCAGGTATAGGTTTTACACAAGACTGCACAATTCTTTTACTGTTCACAATGGCAGACTTTTCTTTACCTCCCCCACTATTTCACAAGCGCCTCACAATAAACAGATTTCACTGACAAAGTCCTATACACTTTCTGGCCCAATTTATTTTCGCATCAGCGTGTGAAATTTCGGCAATACTGGAAACAGTTCAGACTGGGGGGGGGGGGGGGGGGGGTCTTTTTGCATTAGCCGCACACCCATAACCTGTTTTTAGGACGCCAAAAGTTGTGGTGAAGGTGTGGTGAGGACAAATGTTATTACCCTGGGGGCAGATGGCATTAACCCCTTGTATTTGTGACGCCAGGGCATGGTTAACCTCTGCACCATCTGAGGTATGGCCACTGGATCCTGGGCTAGGCATGGGGCAAATAATGACTCTGATGTCAAGTTACGGAAAAATGGCAGCTTTACTGAGGCAGGCAGATGGAATAGTTTTTACAGCTCAGTTAGGCCAAAGGAGGTGACAGTGACTTTAGAGACTTGCAAGCTCGCTGGGACTTTTAGTGGACTTGGACATAATGCTGCAGGCCCATGCTGAATTTACACAGACTTGACTGACAGAACTAGGACTGACTAGACTTCACACCTTGTGTAGCTTACCAGACTATGACATTCACCTGTGGGGCACTTGGTTGGTGGAAGCGTGGCTGCGTGGTCGGCCTTGGGTCTCCTCAGGACACCAGACACTCTCAGGTCTTGACTTCACTGCACTCAGCACAAAACAGAACTGAACTAACTAGCTCCTCCCTTGGTTTATATGGGGGAGACTTTGGAGGGGTCTTGTAGGTCACCCACAAGTCACCTGGTCACTGACCCCTTCCCTGGTTACATAGGCTTAGCCACAATAATTAAAGTCCCACATGCCTCAAAAGATTAACCAACACATAACATGAGAAAACATTACATAGTTAACACTTGACAGTCCCTAAGAGGGATGTGGACACAGTGGACACTGCGATAGAGTCCGCCAGACAGGATAGCAAGGATACAGAGGTGCAACTTCTGTACTGGGCCACCACAGGAGTACTGTCCGTTACTACTAGAGGGAGCTCTGTCTCTCAGCCAGAATAGAAGGAAGCTGTAAATTCTCTTCTGCCATCATTCATGTTTATCACAGTGAGCAATGCTGTGAAAATCCTCCTTAGTGGAGTATATTTTAACCAGTGTGTGTATACCCCAAAGAATTGCTAAAAGTGCATTTCTACTACTAAAGCTACTCACGGAAACGGTGTCCATATCTCATACATCAAGCCTAAATACTGTAAATTTACCACTACCCTATGCTGCAAGGCATTTGTGTTGTATTGTTGGGCACAAAGGAATTCTACCAGAAACTATTGTTCCTTTTTTCAAGTTTACACTCACCGTATTTTTCGCCCTATAGGACACACCGGCGTATAAGACGCACCCTATTTTTAGGTGCAAAATCTAAAAAATTAAAGATTTTGAACCCAATAGTGGTCTTCAACCTGCGGACCTCCAGATGTTGCAAAACTATAACTCCCAGCATGCCCGGACAGCCGTTGGCATGCGGGCATGCTGGGAGTTGTAGTTTTGCAACATCTGGAGGTCCGCAGATTGAAGACCACTGCATAGGATTTAATACTCACGTGTCCCCGCCGCTCCGGAACCGTCACCGCTGCCCTGGATGTCGCTCCATCGCTGTCGCCGTGTCCCCGTCGCTCCGGAACGTCTCTGCTGCCGGCCGGGTATCCTCGCTCTCCGTCGCCGCCATCACGTCGTTACGCACGCCGATGCACGTACGCGACGAGGAAGGAGAGCGCCGGCATACAGGGGATCCCTGAATGGAGAAGACACAGAGGAGGCAGGTAAGGTCCCTCCCGGTGTCCTGTAAGCACTAACCCGGCTATTCAGTCGGGCTGTTGAGGCGGCGGTCCCGAACAGCCCGACTGAACAGCCGGGTTAGTGTCACTTTCCCTTCAGACGCGGCTGTCAGCTTTGATCGCCGCGTCTGAAGGGTTAATACAGGGCATCACCGCGATTGGTGATGTCCTGTATTAGCCGCGGGTCCCGACCGTTGACGGCCGCAGGGACCGCCGCGATAGGGGTGTATTTGCCGTATAAGACGCACCGACATTTTCCCCCCAGTTTTGGGGAAGAAAAAGTGCGTCTTATACGGCGAAAAATACGGTATGTCTGGATCAAGTTATATAGTGTACCCCAGGTTGTAGAACTTTCATAATTGTGCAGACCCCCAATCAGAAAAGTTGCTGGGACCACAGTAGGACATACAGGATTCAGCCAGACCCCAAAGCTGCCATGAACATGACATCTAAAGGGTTAAACAGTCAGAATTGGAGAGAGCTCCAATCGCAGGTTGTACTGGTGGACTTCAGTTTTAATACACAGATTCTGATTATTAAAGGGAATGTGATCGCAGTGTTGTTCTTCTTCACCTGCTTGTTCCAGGCAATAGTTCAGGGGGTGCCGATTCCAATGATATTTACCTTTTTTGATCAGTGGCGCCAATCCCGAGTTATGACCTAAAATTCAAATATGTAAATGAACTTCTTCGGTGCACTTGGGGTGTTCCCCAGCCCCTTGGTACACTGTTATGTCCATGTGCATCAGCCATGCGCTACACCTCCTTCATAAATATTCATTTCTCTCTTTACAAGCACCTAGTCCATTTGTGCTGCCACATCACCAGCTCATACCACCAGCATTCATAGTGGGAAAGTGGCGCATGCGTGCTGGTGATGTCACCTGGTAAAAGAAATGAATATTTATGAAGGGGGTGTAGCTCAGGGCTGATGCTGACGAGCATAACAGGAACACCCAAGCACACCAAAAAGCTCATTTATATGTTTAAGACCATAATTTGGGATCAGTGTCCTCCACAACATGATGCTGCAGTCAGATTCCCTTAAATGCTTTTACTATTTCTCCCCTGCCTCTGTACATCTGTGGTGAGGGTGCGATGAAAGGGTTATTACCCTAGGGGCAGATGGCATTAACCCCTTGTGTTCGTGACAATAGGGCGTGGTTATCCTCTACACCACCCGAGGTATGGCCGCTGGTTCTTGGGCCAGGCGCGGGGCAAATAATCGCTTCGATGCAAGGTTATGGAACAATGGCAGACAGGTGTTATAGTCTTTACAGCTCAGTTAGGCCCAAGGAGATGACCAGTGACTTAGGAGACTTGCAGGCTCGTTGGGACTTGTAGTGGACTTGGACTTAATTATGCAATCCCACGCTGACTTTAGCAGGCTTGATAGTCTTGACTATGACTGACTAGACTTCTCCCCTGTGGTTGCTTACCAGGTTTTGATTTTCACCTGAAGGGGTTCACTGATGATGGAAGCGTGGCTGCGTGGTTAGGCCTTGGTCCCCCTTAGGACACCAGACACTATCAGGTCTTGACTGTACTGCTCCTCAGCAACAACTAACTCTGAACTCTACTAGCTAGCTCCTCCTCAGTATATCAGGGAGCAATTTGAAGGACTCCCATAGGTCACCCACAAGTCACCTGGTCACTGACACCTTCCCTGGTTACATGACTTAGCAACAGGACTTAAAGACATATTCACTTAAATACAGCACTGAGTCCACCTGAATGGACCAAACAGTGTACAGAAGGGCCACTTTTGTACTGGGCCACCAAACATCCCTATCTATCAATTGCTTGGAGGTGTCTTTAAGGGTGAATGCATTTTTTATGCATCTTTTTGGATTATTATTCATATGCTAAAACTGTATAGAATTTTTTTTCTCTATAAACAATATAGTAAAAATTGCATATGATCTCTGAAAAACATATATCTTGTTTATATCTATGAAGCCGTAACGTGTTTGAGAACATCAATAATAGATTATAAATGAAACTGAAAAATGACAGAACAGCAACAAATGACACCGGCATCTGACGGGGTTAATACGTGTCAATATATAATGCAAGTACTATTACCTTGCAGCGGAAGTGATCTGCGCCTACAGAAAGGCAGCTGCGGGGACAGCAAATTCCCCACAGTTGCTCTGGGAGCTCAACACCAAATTATGCGCCACTTTTTCTGGAGGTCTGCGGTTTGCTGTGAAGTGAAGCTGTGGAGAGTTTATTTTCCCTGTGGATTCCCTGAGTGGTTTAGCTAATAGGAATATCTAAGAAAACTGCAGATAATGTGAGTGCCTGGTAAATCGCTATGAGTACCCTACAAACACACTCTTACTGCCATTGTGTAGGTAGCGGCTTTGATATTCCTATCATCGTTCAGTACTATAATAAAGCTGAATAGCCTAGAAGGAATACTCTTATGTGCATACATACCAGAGAGGCTGTCCATACAGCCGAAAAAGGCCCCTCCCGAGAGAGCATGGCTGCGTGCCAGGTTGGTTTTTCCATTTATTGAATGAGCACCAAATCCTTATGTCCTAGATGGTTAGAGGTTTGGTAGCGTTCATCAGAATTCACCATTTTAAAGGGATTATAAAAGATTTAATGTCATTGCTTATCCACAGAATGGGGGACGACTAGCAGATTGGTAAAGATTGGTCCGACCACTTGGACCCCCCCCCCCCCCCCCCCACCAATCTTGAGAATAGAGGACAGTTGTTCGCAGAGTGAATGCAGTAGTTGGACCCCCACTGATCACTGAGTTATCCCTTATCTTCTACATAGGGGATAAGTTTTAATTTTAAGGTAACTCGTTAACTCCTTTGCTGTGGAGGTCTCCGCACATCTATGTATTCCCCTTCTTCGTTAATGGAGATGGTATGGAGAATTAATATATCATTGGAGTGTCTGTAGTAACTTTCTAACCTTTCATGTATTTTGTCTGCACATTCCGAAATCTACCATTGTGCTTAAAGGGGTACTCTGCTGCTAGACATCTTATCCCATATCCAAAGGGGATCTCCCGCAGTACCCGGCATTCTAAACAAATGCCAGGTTTCTGTGGCCGTGGCTGTGATGTCACGGCCACGGCCATGCCCCCTTGTAACATCATGCCACACCCCCTCCATTCATGTCTATGGGAGGGGGCGTGTCACGCCCCCTCCCATAGACATGAATGGAGGGGGTGTGGCATGACATCACAAGGAGGCGTGGCCATGATGTCACAGGCTCCGAGCGTTCTGAACAAAATGTTCAGAACCCTTGAGCACCGGAGTACCCCTTTAAATTAATTTCGGGGGTGGGATTTACTATTGTGTCGGACATGCCGAAAATGTGGTGCATGCAGAATAGTTATTTCCCCCTTTGTATCTTTTGCAAACTTTGCATGGCCCACTGTCTTGTTATGGCTCATGTACATGTCTGTAGGTTCAGAGACATGGATAGCATAAGTCATATGAGGTCAGGAGATCCTGACTCGCCACCAATAGCTAATGGCAGAAGGGAAAAGGGTTGTGGGTGGTGTTTTTTGAATGCCCGACCATGTTGTTCTGGGAGGGCTAAGCTGGCACCAGAGCTGGTTGGCTGTGGCATACACTTACCATCCCTATAGAGAACACATGAACATTTAGCCGTGAATGGGGGGAGGTTGGGAGAGAGAACTTTCGACCGAGCAAACCTTCAAACAACAAGTATTAAATGTTTCCATATGTTGCTGGGCATGATGTAAAAATAACAAACAATAATGACCTAACCTGATCCCCCGCAGCTCCTGTTTCAAGGATTTCTGGTCCTCCACTGTTCTCCCTGCTTCTGAGAAGAGGTGGAGCAGGTCCTGCCCTCAGTTACATCATGCCCAGCAACTTATAAATTTTTTTTATTTCATAGAACTTCCCCTTTTAAGCATTCTTAAAGGTGTACTCCGCCTCTAGACATCTTATCCCCTATTTAAAGCATAGGGGATAAGATGTCTGATTGTGGGGGTCCTGCTTCTAAGGACCACCGCGATCTCAGCTGCGGCACCCCAGTCATCTGGTGCAGGGAGCGAACTTCGCTCCTTGCCAGAAGACTGTCGATGCGGGGCGCAGGCTTGTGACGTCACGGCCACGCCCGATCGTGATGTCACAGCCACGCCCCCTCAATGCAAGTCAATGGGAGGGGGCGTGACTGACATAGACTTGCATTGAGTGGGGATGGCCGTGACGTCCCGAGCCTCCGGCACTGCACCCGACGCTCTAAATGAATGCCGGGTGCAGCAGGGAGATCGCGGGGGTCCCAGAGGCGGGACCCTCGTGATCAGACATCTGATCCCCTATCCTTTGTATAGGGGATAAGATGTCTAGGAGCAGAGTACCCCTTTAAGGTGGGAATACATCTTTAATTAAGTGTAAGTAAATTGTTTGTTTTAGAGGTGTATGTAAAAGGTAACATAGGTAAAGATAAAATCAGCATCGTTCCCTTCTCTTCCTTCTCCGGGTCATCATAACGATTTCTTCCAGAAACAATTCTTCACCACAAACCTATTGGGCTCCGCAATGTTCCTGCATCTGCCTCCAGATTCCCCTTTTACAAGTGGAGAGGAATACAGGGGTGTATAGGTGTAAAGGGGTAACAGAGGGGTGTAGAATAGTGTACATGAGTGACAGGTGTGTAAAGGAGTGTATCTGGGTGACAGAGGGGTGTTGAGGGGTGTCCATGGGGGACAGGGGGCGTAGGGGGTGACAGAGGGGTGTACATGGGGGACAGGGGGTGTTGAGGGATGTACATGGGTGACAGATGGTTGTAGAAGAGTGTACATGGGTGACAGATGGTTGTAGAAGAGTGTACATGGGTGTAGGGGGTGACAGGGGGCGTAGGGGGTGACAGGGGGGTGTACATGGGTAACGGGTGTTGGGGGTGTAGAGGAGTGTGCATGGGTGACAGATGGGTGTAGAAGAGTGTATATGGGTGATAGGGGGCGTAGGGGGTGAAAGAGGGGTGAACAGGAATGACAAGGTGTTAACAGAGGGGTGGACGGGGACAGAGGGGTGAATAGTGGGGGTTGGACATTGGTGATGGGGGTAGACTAGGGGGTGGTCAGAGGTGCGGTGAACATGGGTGACAGGCAGACAAGGTGGACATGGATGACAGGAAAGTGGACAAGGGAGAAAGGGGGTAAAAGAGGGGTGACAAAAGGGGTGGACAGGGGTGATAGAGGGGAGAGGGGGAACTACCGTAATTAAGCTGAGCTGTTTTTCAATGTGCTTCTGCAGGGGGCTGGGAAGATGCTCCTGGGGCCGGGAGGATGGTCCGGCGCACCATCCCCATTGCATATATCCCCTTCCCGGCCTGCGCGCCTGTGGCTCACTCACGGTGCCGCAGGGGGAAGAGGGGCGCTGTGTGCACATGCACGCAATGCGCATGCAGCCTTCCCTTCCCCCCTGTGCTGCTGTGTTTCACAAGCGCACAGGCCAGGGCGGGATATTTAAAAAATATAAAAAATTGCCAGAGCATTGCGGTAACCTGCTCTAGTATATAGACAATTGTTTGTTTTAGTTATCTGTCCAGACCTCCCTGTACACATGAACGATGGTCACGGCTGAATGTTCATGTGATCCCGATGGTGAGGGGTATGCCACAGCCAGACAGCTCTGGTGCCAGCTAATCCCTCCCAGGACAATAGGGCCAGGCACTGAAAATCCAGCATGCCCGGCACTTCTCTTTACCAACATCATTTGTTGATGGAGAGTCAAGAGACACTTACATACACTTCAGACCACTGGCCGAACCTGACAGGGCCCCTGTAAAAGCTCCGCTGGCTGTCCGGGCATGCGCGGAGTTGTAGTTTTGCAACAGCTGGAGACACCCTGCTTGGCAAACACTGGTCTATATTGTTGCCTGTAAAGGAAATGATAATGTTTGCAGTGCCACAATAGTAATTGTTCACAGTGAGTCCTGCGCTGTCAATCACAGAACATTCTACTGAGTTTTTTCATTTAAAGGGGTATTCCAGGAAAAAACTTTTTTTTCCCATCAACTGGCTCCAGAAAGTTAAACAGATTTGTAAATTACTTCTATTAAAAAATCTTAATCCTTTCAATAATTATCAGCTGCTGAAGTTGTGGAGTTGTTTTCTGTCTGGCAACAGTGCTCTCTGCTGATATCTCTGCTTGTCTCGGGAACTGCACAGAGTAGAAGAGGTTTGCTATGGGGATTTGCTTCTAAACTGGGCGGTTCCCGAGATACGTGTCATCAGAGAGCACTTAGACAGAAAAGAACAACTCAACTTCAGCAGCTCATAAGTACTGAAAGGATTAAGATTTTTTAATAGAAATAATTTACAAATCTGTTTAACTTTCTGGAGCCAGTTGATGTATAAAAAAAAAAGTTTTTTCCTGGATAACCCCTTTAAAAAAAATTCTGTCTCTTTATACAATCCTTGTATAATAAAGTGCAAACTAGTCTACTGTAGAGTATTCTGTCTGATAGCCCTGTCTAAAAAGAGAACTACAATGGCAGACCGTGGGCCTTCACTAGATGGTGGACTGCCATGGCAGCACAACATTCCTCTTTGATAATGTTGTAGGGGGAAGGACTGACCGTGAGACCCCTCCTCGTGTAACCTCTTAGATGCTGCTTTAGTAATTGACTGCGGCACCTAAGTGGTTGAATTGTCTGGATTAGAGTTATCTCTGATCCCAAGAGGAGATGTGTGTGCAGCTCACAACCATGTATCCGAGGTTAATGTGGTTAAAGGGGTACTACCGTACTGACAACTTATACCCTATATAAAGGATAGGGGATAAGTTGCCTGATCGCATGGGGTCCTGCCGCTGGGGACCCCCGCGATCTTGCACGCAGCACCCCGCTCTCATCAGTCTGATGATGGGGCCGGTGATCGAAGAATAAGTGACGTCACTTATTGCAAACTTATTGGTAGGTAAACAACTGATTAGCACCATTGAATAGAGCTACTTTGGATCAATGACCGCTAGTAAAATGACAGAATTCCAAGACCACCCTTTGCATTTATGTTATTTATTGCAGTATATTTTTGCCCTACTGGGAAAATACACCATATGATCCTAGCCTTAACCCCTTAAGGACTCAGCATTTTTCCGTTTTTGCGTTTTCATTTTTTCCCCATCACCTTAAAAAAATCATAACGCTTTCAATTTTGCACCTAAAAATCCATATGATGGCTTATTTTTTGCACCACCAATTCTACTTTGCAGTGACATTAGTCATTTTACCAAAAAATCCACGGTGAAACGGAAAAAAAATCATAGTGCGACATTGTGCGACAAAAATGAAGAAAAAATTTCATTTTGTAACTTTTGGGGGCTTCCGTTTCTACACAGTGCATTTTTTGGTTAAAATGACATGTTATCTTTATTCTGTAGGTCCATGCGGTTAAAATGATACCCTACTTATATAGGTTTGATTTTGTCGGACTTCTGAAATAAAATCATAACTACATGCAGGAAAATTTATACCTTTAAAATTGTCATCTTCTGACCCCTGTAACTTTTTATTTTTCCGTGTATGGGGCGGTGTGAGGGCTCATTTTGCGCCGTGATCTGAAGTTTTTATCGGTACCATTTTTGTGTTGATCGGACTTTTTGATCGCTTTTTATTAATTTTTTTTATGATATAAAAAGTGACCAAAAATATGCTATTTTGGACTTTGGAATTTTTTTGCGCGTACGCCATTGACCGTGCGGTTTAATTAATGATATAATTTTATAGTTCGGACATTTACGCACGTGGCGATACCACATATGTTAATTTTTATTTACACAGTTTTTTTTTATGGGAAAAGGGGGGTGATTCAAACTTTTATTAGGGAAGGGGTTAAATGACCTTTGTTGACTTTTTTTTCACTTTTTTTTTTTGCAGTGCTATAGCTCCCATAGGGACCTATAACACTGCACACACTGATCTCCTATGCTGATCCCTGCAAAGTCATAGCTCTGCACGGATCAGCGAGATAGGGGCTCGATTGCTCAAGCCTGTAGCTCAGGCTTGGAGCAATCAAACCCCGATCGGACACCGCGGAGAGAGGTAAGGAGACCTCCGCCTGCATCCCAGCTAATCGGAACATCGCGATTTTATCGCGATGTCCCGATCAGCCCGACTGAGCTGCCGGGAAGCGTTAACTTTCGTTTTCAGACGCGGCGATCAACTTTGATCGCCGCGTCTGAAGGGTTAAAAGCGCGCGACACAACGATCGGTGCCGCACGCTGTTATCCCAGGGTCCCAGCTATCGTTAGCAGCCGGGACCGACCCGGGGTGATGCAGGGTCACGGCGTTACCCCGTTTTTCACACCGGGACCGGGCTCAGGGCGTACAGGTACGCCCTGAGTCCTTAAGAGGTTAAAGGGGTTATCCGGGAAAAACTTTGTTTTTAACATATCAACTGGCTCCAGAAAGTTAAACAGATTTGTAAATTACTTATATTAAAAAATCTTAATCCTTTCAGTACTTATGAGCTGCTGAAGTTGAGTTGTTCTTTTCTGTTTAAGTGCTCTCTAAAGACACGTGTCTCGGGAACCGCCCAGTTTAGAAGCAAATCCCCATAGCAAACCTCTTCTACTCTGTGCAGTTCCCAAGACAAGCAGAGATGTCAGCTGAGAACACTGTTGCCAGACAGAAAAGAACAACTCAACTTCAGCAGCTGATTTGATGTTGAGAGTAGTACTACTACTACTACTACTACTACTACTACTACTACTACTACTACTACTTCTACTACTACTACTAATAATAATAATAATAATAATAATAATAATAATAATAATAATAATAATAATAAATAGTTGATGTTGAGAGTACTACTACTACTACTACTACTACTAATACTACTAATAATAATAATGATAAATAGTTGATGTTGAGAGTACTACTACTACTACTAATAATAATAATAATAAATAGTTGATGTTGAGAGTACTACTACTACTACTACTAATAATAATAATAAATAGTTGATGTTGAGAGTACTACTACTACTACTAATAATAATAATAAATAGTTGATGTTGAGAGTACTACTACTTCTACTACTAATAATAATAATAAATAGTTGATGTTGAGAGTACTACTACTACTAATAATAATAATAATAATAAATAGTTGATGTTGAGAGTACTACTACTACTAATAATAATAATAATAATAAATAGTTGATGTTGAGAGTACTACTAATAATAAGAAGAAGAAGAACAATAAAGGAATAATAATTAAAAAAATTATAATTTAAATATATATATATATTATTATTATGTTGTTATTATTATTGTTATTATTATTATTATTATTAGTAGTAGTAGTAGTAGTAGTAGTAGTGGTAATAAATACTGTTACATTTTAATATATATATTTATTAGCACTATTACTATTACTACTACTACTCATTATTATATAACACAAGGAATAATAATAAAAAACACAAAAACATGATGTTAAAGTAGACCCTATAGCAAGTGTTACCCATCCTAGGTCTCCAGCTGTTGCAAAACGACAGCTCCCATAATGCCCTTCAGCTGTCATGGCATAATTGGAGGGAACAATGTTATAACACATCCTCAGAATTACTGGAAATGGACTTTGTAAAGAATAGTAGTAAGAAAAACATGTTGTAATAAAAAAAAAAAAAATACTATTAATTTATATAGATTAAAATGCAGACTGTCACATTACTCTCTGGTTAGGCAAAGGTTAACATTTCCATTTACAGCTTAGCATGCAAACATATGTGTTTCCCAACCAGTGTGCCTCCAGCTGTTGCAAAACTACAACTCCCAGCATGCCGAAGGCATGCTGGGAGTTGTAGGTTTGCAACAGCTGGAGGCACACTGGTTGGGAAACACTGAAAACACAGAAGAAATAAAACCCCATGGAAGCAATGGGTGAATGCAAATGCTACAAGTGCATGAAAGTGATTGATATAAATAGTGTTGGCTAATAGGATAATGAAGCCATTAGTAAGTGACCCCCACTATGGTCTTTGTCTCTTCTCCATCCTTCCCAATTATTATTTTGACTGGACAGCCTGGATTGAGCTCCCCGCCCCCACCTATACCCCACTCCTCATTGGCTGCCCCCTCATTGCACAGAGCTGAATGAATTGCATGCAGGGAGGCTCAGTATAAAGGCTTTGATCGGTGCTCTGAACAAACACTGGTCCCCTTGCAGTGCCTGATGCTTCAGCCCATCTCTCCTGTCAGTGTCCCTGCAGATCACAGCAGCATTCTGCACAATGCCAAGGGGATTTCTTGTAAAGAGGAACCGAAGACCCTGTGGACCTTACCGGATTCCTTGTGAGGACAATGGACCTGCCCAATCTCTGCCCACCCCATCAGCTCTGGACACCATGGTGCCTTATTACTCCCCCATGATCTCAGAGACTACTGCAGAGAAGGACAAACCAGTCCAAACTCATGAAGACCCCCCAAGACCCTCTAAGGACATCTCCCCATTGAAATTTAATGGGGGATTAGAGCACCTGGGGCACTGGAACCAGATCCCCCCTTACAGCCCTATACAACCTGTAGGCTTGGATATGAAAAAAACTTTCTTCAAGCGTTATCTGAGTTCTCCAGCTACAGCTGAGTCCTTCCCTGTGGCTGCTTCAATGACCTCCATGGAGAAGCTCTTCTCCCACCATAATAACCCTTTCCTGACACCAGAATCCAAGCTCCATGCCAACTTGTGTTCCAGGGATTCTGCCAGGGCACCCAAGCCTCCCACCAAGAAGCCTAAAGCCAGCAGGAAGCTCCACTTTACAGATGAGGTGACCACCTCTCCAGTGCTGGGGCTGAAGATCAAAGCTGAAGAACCTGATGCCAAAGCTCGTGGCCCCCTGGCCAAGCGCCCACCCCTTGGAGAGTTTATCTGCCAGCTGTGCAAAGAGCAGTACCCTGATCCTTTTGCATTGGCACAGCACAAGTGCTCCAGGATTGTCAGAGTTGAGTACAGATGCCCAGAGTGTGACAAGATCTTCAGCTGCCCTGCTAACCTGGCATCGCATAGACGATGGCACAAACCCAGGACTCTGGGCAACGAGGGGCAAGTGGGCAAGAAGATGCCCATCCTGCTGGAGGGGAAGGAGAACAGCAGTGTCCGCAGTGCTCCACTGAGCCTGGTAGAGCAGAGTCCTCGCCTTCAGCACCAGCATAGTGTGGACAGCTCCCAAATCCCAGATCAGCACCTGAGACCAGGGAACAGCTCCTTCCAGGGCAGAGAGGATGCCCAGACCCCTGTCTCCCAGGCTGCATCTGAAGAAGGTGAGGAGGAGGCATTTCACTGCCCATACTGCCACAAGAGGTTCAGAAGACATGCCTACCTGCGCAAACACCTGCTCACCCACCAGCCCTATGGACCTATGGAGAGAGGTGGGCAGCTGACCTACCCCTGCACCCTCTGTGGGGTCCACTTCCCATCAGTAGACATCAGAGACAAGCACAGGCTGTGGCATGCAGTTAGAGAAGAACTTCTGCTGCCACTTGAAGAAGCTCTGGTGGCTGAAGGTGGGCAGCAAATCTTCCCCTGTGCAGTCTGCCCCACTGCCTTCTTCAGCTCCCCTGGTCTCAGCTTACACATGAACAAATGCCATTCCTCAGAAAGCAGACCAGACCTACCCCTGCCAACACCACCGCTGCCCCTGAGACCTGGCTGCTGAAGACTATGCCAGGTGCTCCTGGTACCCAGAGGGGTGTGTAAGAAGATTTATCGGATCTGAAAAAATAAAAATGTAAATGTATTTATAAGCTTTAAATATTTTTTTTGTTTATATAGACCAGTGTTTCCCAACCAGGGTGCCTCCAGCTGTTGCAAAACTACAACTCCCAGCATGCCCGGACAGCCGTTGGCTGTCCGGGCATGCTGGGAGTTGTAGTTCTGCAAGAGCTGGAGGTACCATGATTTGGAAACACTGCTTTATGTAAAGAAAATTCAAGATGTAACAGGTTGCTTTGTAACAGCTGGAGGCACCCTGTAGTTTTGCAACAGCTGGAGGCACCATGGTTTTGAAACACTGATTTATGTAAACAAAATTCAAGATGTAACAGGTTGCTTTGTAAAAGCTGGAGGCACTCTGTAGTTTTGCAACAGCTGGGGGCACTCTGTAGTTTGGCAACAGCTGGAGGCACCCTGGTTGTAAATGTATTTATAAGCTTTAAACATTTTTTTTGTTTTGTTTATATAGACCAGTGTTTCCCAACCAGGGTGCCTCCAGCTTTTGCAAAACTACAACTCCCAGCAAGCCGGGACAGCCTTTGGCTGGTTGTAAATTTATTTCTAAGCATGAAATATTTTTTTGTTTATATAGAGCAGTGTTTCCCAACCAGGCTGACTTCGGGTATGCTGGGAGTTGTAGTTTTGCAACAGCTGAAGTCAGACTGCTCTATATAAAAAATATTTCAAGCATATAAATTACAACCAGGGTGCCTCCAGCTGTTGCAAAACTACAGGGTGCCTCCAGCTGTTGCAAAGCAACGTGTTACATCTTGCATTTTGTTTATATAGACCAGTGTTTCCCAACCAGGATGCCTCCAGCTTTTGCAAAACTACAACTCCCAGCAAGCCCGGACAGCCTTTGGCTGTCCGGGCATGCTGGGAGTTGTAGTTCTGCAAGAGCTGGAGGCACCCTGGTTTGGAAACACTGCTTTATGTAAACAAAATTCAAGATGTAACAGGTTGCTTTGTAACAGCTGGAGGCACTCTGTAGTTTTGCAACAGCTGGAGGCACCCTGGTTGTAAATGTATTTATGAGCTTTAAATATTTTTTTGTTTATATGGAGCAGTGTTTTTCACAACTAGGGTGCCTCCAGTTGTTGCAAAACTACAACTCCCAGCATGCCATGACGGCCTTCAGCTGGAGGCACCCTGGTTGGGAAACACTGCTTTATGTAATCAAAATTCAAAATGTAGCAGGTTGCTTTGCAACAGCTGTAGGCACCTTGTAGTTTTGCAACAGCTGGAGGCACCCTGGTTTGGAAACACTGCTTTATGTAAACAAAATTCAAGATGTAACCGGTTGCTTTGCAACAGCTGGAGGCATGCTGTAGTTTTGCAACAGCTGGAGGCACCCTGGTTGTAAATTTATTTCTAAGCTTGAAATATTTTTTTGTTTATATAGAGCAGTGTTTCCCAACCAGCTGAAGTCAGACTGCTCTATATAAAAAATATTTCAAGCATATAAATACATTTACAACCAGGGTGCCTCCAGCTGTTGCAAAACTACAGAGTGCCTCCAGCTGTTGCAAAGCAACCTGTTACATCTTGCATTTTGTTTACATAAAGCTGTGTTTCCCAACCAGGGAGCCTCCAGCTGTTGCAAAACTACAACTCCCAGCATGCTCAGCCAGCCTTTGGTGAGGTATGCCCGGACAACATTCTGCCTTTTGCTGTCCGGGTATGCTGGGAGTTGTAGTTTTGCAACAGCTGGACAGCAAAAGGCAGAATGTTGTCCGGGCATACCTCACCATAGGCTGTCCGAGCATGCTGGGAGTTGTAGTTTTGCAACAGCTGGAGGCACCCTGGATGGGAAACACTGCTTTATGTAAACAAAATGCAAGATATAACAGGTTGCTTTGCAACAGCTGGAGGCACCCTGTAATTTTTCAGCAGCTGGAGGCACCCTGGTTGGGAAAACACTGACATAGAGCATACGTGCAGATTGTATGTAAATAGTATGGTGGAGCAAATCTTGGTTCCCAGGAGATATTTCTGGATGAACAGGTCACCTACATTTTATTTTATTTTGTGCTTTAAAAAAAAATAATTAAACCAAAGGTTTTGTGTACATGTTCGTATTTGGTGTATGAATAAAGGGGTTCTGCCCAAATTGGTAACCTATGTGTATACAATGCAAAATATGTAGGATTAAATCATTAAACGAGACAGAAGCATAAAGATTCTTTAGGTTGTTCGGTGTCATAAATGTGCTGGAGAGTAAACATGAAGAGTAAATATTATGGTTTGTAACATTGGAACTATAAACAGATGTAGCAGAGTGGAGTTTGTCATTTAACATTCTCAGGCAGAGGATATAAAGAAAAAACGGGCACTCACCATTTCTTCGTCTTCAAAGAAATACTTCTTTATACAAGATACTCACAATTGCATGTTGGGGAGAGGGACAGAACACCGGGGGGGGGGGGGATACAGGTAGGCGACAAGCTCCGTTTCGCACTGTCAAGTGCTTCATCCGGAGCAACAATGGGATTTTGGAGAGTGAATTTTGCTGAAATGTTTTATTGGGGGGCATGTCGCATTTAGGAAGGCCCTATGGTGCCAGAACAGCAGAAACCCCCCCACATGGCATACCATTTTGGAAACTACACCCGTCAAGGCATGTAACAAGGGGTCCAGTGAGCCTTAACACATGACAGGTGTTTGACGACTTTTCGTTAAAGTCGGATGTGTAAATGAAAAAAAAAAATTTTCACTAAAGTGCATTTTTCCACCAAATTTATAATTTTTACAAAGGGTAATGGGAGAAAATGCCCCCCAAACTTTTTAACCCCATCTCTTCTGAGTATGGAAATACCCCATGTTAGGACATAAAATGCTCTGCAGGCGAGCTACAAAGCTCAGAAGAGAAGGAGTTACATTTGGCTTTTGGAAAGCAAATTTTGCTGAAATAGTTTTTAGGGGGCATGTCGAATTTAGGAAACCCCTATGGTGCCAGAACAACAAAAAAACTCCCACATGGAACACTATTTTGGAAACTACACCCTTGAAGGAACGTAACAAGGGGTACAGGGAGCCTTAACACCTCACAGATGTTTGACGACTTTTTGTTAAAGTTGGATGTATAAAAAAACTTTTTTTTTTCACTAAAATGCTGGTTTTTCCCCAAATTTTACATTTTTACAAGGGGTAATAGGAGAAAATGACCCCCCAAATTGGTAACCCCATTTCTTCTAAGTATGGAAATACCCCATGTGTGGACGTCAAGTGCTCTGCTGGCGAACTACAATGCTCAGAAAAGGAGAAGAGCCATTGAGCTTTAGGAGAGAAAATTTGTTTGGAATGGAAGTCGGGGGCCATGTAAATTTACAAAGCCCCCGTGATGCCAGAACAGTGGACCCCCCCACATGTGACCCCATTTTGGAAACTAGACCCCTCACAGAATTTAATAAGGGGTGCAGTGAGTATTTACACCCCACTGGTGTTTGACAGATCTTTGGAACAGTGAGCGCTGCAAATTAAAAATTACATTTTTTCATTTTCATGGACCACTGTTCCAAAAAACTGTCAGACACCTGTGGGGTGTAAATGCTCACTGTACCCCTTATTACATTACATGAGGGGTGTAGTTTCCAAAATGGGGTCAAATTCTGGCACTATGGGGGCAACACACGTGGTCTCCAATTCCAGACAAATTTTCTCTCCAAATGCCCAATGCTGCTCCTTCTCTTCTGAGCATTGTAGTGCACCCACAGAGCACTTTACATCCACATATGGGGTATGTTCTTACTCAGAAGAAATGGGGTTACAAATTTTGGGGGGCTTTTTTTCCCTATTTTCCCTTGTGAAAATGAAAAATTTAGGGTAACACCAGCATTTTAGTTAAAACATTTTTTTTTTCATTTTCCCATCCAACTTAAATGAAAATTCTTCAAACACCTGTGGGGTGTTCAGGATCACTATACCCCTTGTTACATTCCGTGAGGGGTGTCGTTTCCAAAATGGGGTCACACTTGGGTATTTATTGTTTTGTGTTTATGTCAGAACCGCTGTAAAATCAGCCACCCCTGTGCAAATCACCATTTTAGGCCTTAAATGTACATAGTGCGCTCTCACTCCTGAGCCTTGTTGTGCTCCCGAGTACGGAGTACCCCATATGTGGCCCTAAACTGTTTCCTTGAAATACAACAGGGCTCCGAAGTGAGAGAGCGCCATGCGCATTTGAGGACTAAATTAGGGGTTGCATAGGGGTGGACATAGGGGTATTCTATGCCAGTGATTCCCAAACAGGGGGCCTCCAGCTGTTGCTAAACTCCCAGCATGCCTGGACAGTCAGTGGCTGTCCGGAAATGCTGGGAGTTGTTGTTTTGCAAAAGCTGGAGGCTCCGTTTTGGAAACCCTGCCGTACGATACATTTTCATTTTTATTGGGGGGGGGGACAGTGTAAGGGAGTAAGTGTTTTACCCTTTATTTTGTGTTAGTGTAGTGCTTTTAGGGTACATTCGCTCTGGCGTGTCTACGGTGAGTTTCCCGCTAGGAGTTTGCGCTGCAGCACATTCAAATGTGGGGGGGGGGGTGCAAACCTCCAGCTGTTTCAAAACTACAACTCCCAGAATTTACTGACAGACCGTGCATGCTGGGAGTTGTACTTTTGCAACAGCGGGAGGCACACTGGTTGGAAAACCTTCAGTTAGGTTCTGTTACCTAACTCAGTATTTTACAACCAGTGTGCCTCCAGCTGTTCCAAAACTACAACTCCCAGCATGTACTGCTCACCAAAGGGCATGCTGGGAAATGTAGTTATGCAACAGCTGGAGATACGCAACTACAACTCCCAGCATGCCGAGACAGCTGTTTGGGCATGCTGGGATTTGCAGTTTTGCAACATCTGGAGGGCTACAGTTTAGAGACCACTGCACAGTGATCTCTAAACTGTGGCCCTCCAGATGTTGCAAAACTACAAATCCCAGCATGCCCAAACAGAAAACAGCTGTCTAAGCATGCTGGGAGTTGTAGTTTTGCAACATCTGGAGGGCTACAGTTTAGAGACCACTGTATAGTGGTCTCAAACTGTAGCCCTCCAGATGATGCTAGGCAACTCACCGGCTTCCGTAGGATCCAGGGAGCCGCATCCCCGTCTTCTCCTGCCCCCGATGACCGCCGCCGATTCCCACCTGCTGCCGCCGATGGGTAAGTGGACTTCGGCGCCGGTCCTCGTCGATTTCCCGTTCTGCCCGGCCTATTGTGGGTGGGCAGAACGGGGAAACCAAAAGTTAACCCCCCCCCCGCCCCCAATCTGCTATTGGTCATCACTTCTAGATGACCAGTAGCAGGGATTGGAGGGGTTGCACCCCTGCCACCTCACTCCTATTCCTTCAGGGGGATTGTGGGTGTCTTGAACAACCCCGATCCCCCTTATTTTCCGTGTCACCGGAGACCCGTATGACCCGGAATAGCCGCAAATCACTGGTGTGTGAATTCATCACCAACATGGGGGGGGGGGGGGGTTTCAGGACCCCCCTGGGCATTTGCACGGGGTGCCTGCTGATCGATATCAGCAGTCACCCCGGTCCGGTCCCCGCCCAGCGGGGACAGAGTTCTCACGGGCTTATAGGTTCGCTCTTGGTCCTTAAGTACCAGGGAGCAAGGGCGTACCTGTCCGCCCTTCGTCCCCAAGAGGTTAAGTAGCACATCTATCTAACTCATATCTGTCTATCTAATCAATATCTAATATTCTTTTCAAATCAATCTATCCATCTAATCTTCAATATCTTCCATATCTATCTTATTCAATATCTATCAATATTTTCATATCTATCTATTTATCTATAAAGCAAATATATGCAGAACACCAACCACAGTGAATTAATTCCATGATGCAGTAGAACGTTTCGATGATCTCCCACCACCATTTTCAAGTGAATACATGGGGGTTTAAATACACACTCCCAAATATAACCAAATATATACTTTTGCAGTGTACAATCGAGTGCACAATAATAAATCATACATGTATATTATGTACAAATCCATCCATAAGTACCGATCGCTGAAATTCATTATTGGATCGGCAGTGCATTTATGAGTGACAGTGTATAAGTGAATAGTATTAAAACAATAGCGTTACCGGTCATGATGTCAGAAGTAAACAACCCTCCTCGTGGTGAGGAACGCTAGCGTCCACAAGTCCGGTACTCCGTCGGCACAGCCAAGGAGTTACTTCCGGGTGCGGGGAGCTGTGACCAATCATACAGAGGCATCCTCCATAACCATGGTAAATGAAAGAGGCAGGGGCAATTGAACACCCAAACTATAAAGTAATAGTAAAAGGAATAGTACTATCACAGATGGAAATGTATACATTTATAACGATGGTAAACATTGGCGCTACTTGTATGTTGGCACATCAGACTCCTCAAAAATTGAAAAATAAAATAAAATCAATGAGAATAGCAATATATATACAAAAGAGAAGAACTACACGTGGATCCAAATTGTGGCTATGGTTGTATTTATTTCAAGGCATCTTGACCTGGTCAGCACAATAATCTAAAAAAGATAGAAAAAATATAAAATTAGAAACTCATAAAGAGAATAGTATCACTTGATCAGTCATAACACACCCTGGATATTGTCCACTCCAAGGGCTACACCAAACAGTCACATCATTATATGTGATACAATAAACTCAACAT
The DNA here is from genome assembly GCF_029499605.1 of Hyla sarda. Classification (NCBI taxonomy): domain Eukaryota; kingdom Metazoa; phylum Chordata; class Amphibia; order Anura; family Hylidae; genus Hyla; species Hyla sarda. Next base: position 36,289,896 of record NC_079199.1, on the reverse strand, counting down.
TGAATCCGTTAGGTTTCAAAGAATTTAAGTCATATATCCATTAAAGTTCACATTTTTGTAAAATGGAGACCCTGTCCCCTCCCCTCTTGAGTGGGGGGATATAGTCCACTACCATGCACCTAAGATCCTGTTCCGAGTATCCCACCTCCATAAAGTGTTTGGACACTGGTAAATCAACCCTATTCTTCTGAATGGTGTAACGGTGCTTATTTAGCCGGTTTATCGCACTTTGTCTCCCCCACATAGATAAGATTGCATGGACACCATAGAATGTAAATAATGTGGTCACGTTCACAGGATAGGTAAAATTTTATAGGAATTGTTTTTCCTGTGCCAGGATGTATAAATGCACTCCCTTTCTGTAGGTATTTGCAGTTAATACTCCTACATTAAACAACAACAAGTCCGCCTCAAACACCCTAATCTCACACATGGTGAAATTCTAGCGATGCAGGAACTTGTCCATGACCACAACCTAATAGCAAAACCAGCTGACAAAGGTGGTGGGGTTGTGGTCATGAACAGGAGCCCATACCTAAAAGAGGCTTATAGACAGCTTGATGAGACAAATGTGTATAGACTTCTATCAAAGGATCCCGATGGGACATGGAACGGGTTATCAAAAACATTGTCAATGATGCATTGGAGAAGGGTCTCATTGGCAAAAATTTGGGTGAGTTCCTCATTATACAACATCCAATTACACCATTGTTATACCTCCTGCCAAAGATACATAAGAGCCTGCGAGATCCTCCAGGCAGGCCTATTGTCTCAGGCAGGGGATCACTCTCTCTAATAATGTTTCCATCTTTTTGGATAAAATTCTTAGACCTTATGCCATACACTCCAAATCATATCTGCGGGACACAAGCTACCGTATTTCTTATCCAAAATTTCTCAAGTCATATTACCTGCCAAGGTACTGATTGCTAGCTTTGACATTATAAGCATATACACGTCAATTCAACATGAAGGAGGAACACAGGCTGTTAGAAAGGCTCTTATAAATGCTGATTTTGATTCTGAACAAGTCTCATTCATTCTTGAACTATTGTTATTTGTGCTGTAAAACAACTATTTCATGTTCGATGACAAATATTACATCCAGCTACGTGGGACCGCCATGGGCAGCATCATGGTGCCCACGTATGCTAATATTGTCATGGTGGACTTTGAGGAAAGTCATGTCTATGTGGCCCACCACTTCAGGAAAATCCTGGGGTGGTGGTGCTACATAGATTATATTTTTTTTATTTTGGGAAGGTACTGATAGTGAGTTATTTGACTTTCAGACTTACCTTAATGGGATTGACAGTGAGCTGCATTTCACCTTAACATACTCTAATCAAAAAGTACAGTTTTTGGACACAGAGGTCCAATTGAAGGTGACATATTATCTACTGATGTTTTTTTGCAAGCCTACGGACTGCAATACATTGTGGAAATGTAATTATTGTAATCCCAGGCCCATGGTGGAGACACTGTTGTATAGCCAATTTCTACGTGCAAGCAGAATAGTGGATTCAGATGACAAACTGGATAGGGCCGTACAGAAAATTACCTCACAGTTTGTCATTAGAGGATATCCCCCTCCGCTAGTGGAGAAACAAAAATGTAGACTGTATGACGAACAACAGGGCCTTAGGGGTCCAAGGATAAAGAGAGACCAATCCAAATGTATTCCGTTTATTACTGCCTACAATGATGTATCAGGAACAAAAGCCCAAAAGGTTAAAAAAACACTGGCATCTCATTAGTGACAGTTATCCAGAGATTAGAGTTCAAGGAACCGCCACTAATATCATACCGTAGATGTAGACATTTAAAAGATTGCCTTGTTAAAGCAGATATTTTGAAACAAAGAGGAGGTACGCAAAAATATTTAACTGTACAAAACAAATGTTATTTCCCATGTAGGAGATGTATTAACTTCAAATTTATACATCCTGGCACAGGAAAAACAATTCCTATCACATTTTACCTTACCTGTGAAAGTGACCCCATTATTTACATTCTATGGTGTCCATTCAGAAGAATAGGGTTGATTTACCAGTGTCCAAACACTTTATGGAGGTGGGATACTTGGAACAGGATCTTAAGTGCATGGTAGTGGACCATATCCCCCCCACTCAAGAGGGGAGGGGACAGGGTCTCCATTTTACAAAAACGTGAACTTAAATGGATATATGACTTAAATTCTTTGAAACCTAACAGACTCGATGTTGAGTTTATTGTATCACATAAAATGATGAAATAATGATGTGACTGTTTGGTGTGGACAATATCCAGGGTGTGATATAATTGATCTTTTTTTAGATTATTGTGCTGACCCGGTCAAGATGCCTTGAAATAAATACAACCATAGCCATAATCTGGATCCGCGTGTAGTTCTTCTCTTTTGTATATATATTGCTATTTTCATTGATTTTATTTTATTTTTCAATTTTTGAGGTGTCTGATGTGCCAACATACAAGTAGCGCCAATGTTTACATTTCCATCTGTGATAGTACTATTCCTTTTAATATTACTTTATAGTTTGGGTGTTCAATTTCCCTAGCCTGTGCCTTTATGGACCCTGTGCCCTATGCCCGAGTCTGACTGTTTAACTTGTAAGGTTGGGAGCCTCTAGGACACCTCCCATTAAGCAAGGGTATCTAGGGGATATTTCAGTGACGGGACGGTGAGAATTTCATCACCTGATACAGTACTCGTGCCAGACATAGTCCGTTTAGGTCTCTGTTCTGACATACCCCAGTAAACCCTCAGTACAGGGAGATTGCTGTGTGTATGTTCTTAGTTGAGTGACTGTGGGGCTTGGCATTGTAAGGGTTAACTATATGCTAACTCATAATTGGTACTTTTTGGAATCACTCTACTTATTTGAATCTTATAGAAAAAAAAGGGTCAACCAGCACTGAGTAGCGAAAAGAGTTAGTAACTGCCAATGCAAAAAATTGTGTTGCAATGAAAAAAAAGAATACAGTCCAATTGTTGGAAGAAAGAATGTCTTTGAAATCAGACTGGACCAAACTGCTGGGATACATGGCGGTGCTCACGAGGAGAAAAAAGAGAGATATCCATGCGAAAATGAAGATAGAAAAAAAAAACGTTGCACTCACCACGTTTTGAATGTTGAAGTAAAGCAGGTTTTATTCATGCGTGCTGTACATACAGGTAGAGAGGAAGGGAGGAGGGAGCGGACATCAGATCAGTGGAGCTGATCAAGAGCGACGAATCGTTTCACAGGAAGTCTGCTTGTTCACGCTGCTGGGAAGAGGATCGGCTCTGACTTATATATGCAGTGCCGATGACCCGGGAAGGAGTGCGCCGGTACCTGTTGATGATGTCAGTAGACTAATGCGTCAAGGTGTATGTGTGATGTGTACGTGAAAAGGTGATTAGGTAAGTGGGGGGAGGAGGAAAGAAGCTGCAGCTCGTGACACCGGTGGGCGCGGCTGAGGATACAATACAATCAAGTGAAATCCAAAGCCTCGAAAATTCTGAGTTTAGTTTCAGTGCAAACCAAAATTGGCGATGAGCTAAATATACCGGTATGCTATGAACGCAATGCTATTTTAAGTGGTGCGCGTGTCACGGCTAGAGTATCAGCACGGCTGGCAATCAATAAAGGGAGATCAGTTGCGCATTATTGCACGCTCTAAATTTGGGAAGGAATATAGAACATCTATTTATCCTAGAACAAGCAAATACGTGCGAGAACAATTCATAGGCAAGGGAAGGGAGACAAAAAATCAAGGAACATATGAGGAGAAAAGAAAAAAAATGGTTAGACTATGTAATGAAGATTAAAACTTTAAACACAAGCATTGAGTTCGTTTTTGTCATTGAGACCTAGTCCTTCAGTCACTATCAGTTTGGAGATCCAAACGGCTTCTTTCTGGCGTAAGGTGTCGTCTTTAGTTTTTCATGGAAAGGGTATGGGACTCGCTCAATGCCCAGAAACTTCACGCAGGTTGAGTCGCTGGCATGTACGTCCCAGATGTGTTCTGCCAATTTGGGTACTCCGGTACCTAATTTTGATAGGCGTAGATGCTCTCTGAACCTTGTAAAGCGATTTCTGATCGTGGAGCCTACGTAGAAGAGTCCGCAGGGGCAGATAATGATGTATACCACAAAATCAGTTCTGCAAGTTATTAAATCTGTAACGTGTATATTGACTCCTCCAATACTGTCATTTGCTCCTACTTATTTGAAGTTTGTTCGACAATATTATGGCGGAAGTAACTCTTTGGAGTACCGGACTTGTGGACGCCAGCGTTCCTCACCACGAGGAGGGTTGTTTACTTCCGACATCATGACCGGTAACGCTATTGTTTTAATACTATTCACTTATACACTGTCACTCATAAATGCACTGCCGATCCAATAATGAATTTCAGCGATCGGTACTTATGGATGGATTTGTACATAATATACATGTATGATTTATTATTGTGCACTTGATTGTACACTGCAAAAGTATGTATTTGGTTATGTTTATTTGAATATGTAAATATATGATGTCACTAATTATGCTCATTTTGAAGATGTCACTAATTGGGGGAGTGTGTATTTAAACCCCCTTGTATTCGCTTGAAAATGGTGATGAGAGATCATCGAAACGTTGTCTGCTGCATCATGGAATTAATTCATAGATTTGGTTCATTGGGGTTGGTGTTCTGCATATATTTGCTTTATTGATGGAGAATCGGAGCACCGAGGCTCTAAGTGCTTGCACCCATTACAATCATCAAGTTTGTCTGGAGGTGCTGCTTCTATTTATCTATCTATTTCATATCTATCTCTCTTATTTCTATCTATCTACCTCATCTATCTATCTCATTTCTATCTAATATCTATCTCTATCTCTCTTAAATCTATCTATCTCATATCTATCTATTTATCTCATATCTATCTAATATCTATCTCATATCTATCTCATATCAATCTCATATCAATCTAATATCAATCGCTCTTAAATGTATCTATCTATCTCATATCTATCTATCTATCTCATATCTATCTAATATCTTCCAATCTTAATTGTATCTATCTATCTCATATCTATCTATCTATCTATCTATCTATCTATCTATCTATCTATCCTTCCTTACTGATAGTACAATGTGGACTAAGTTCTAGTTCTTATACTATTAGGGCTACATCTAGACTTTTTGGAATTATTTTGACTAGTAGGATAAAACTACAGTTCATTTGACCTACCCCCAAAAACTGGAAAGTTAGGATACCTAAAGGCTTTATATAGCACTGTACTCAGTTATCGGCTGTTCAGCTATTGCACTCTGTTATCTGCCATCCTGGTATTGCGCTGCTTAAATAACAATGAGCACATATCATAATTTTAAGAAGATAAACCAATACTAAGTAGACATACACAGTGCAACATAATGAACAAACCTTCTATTGCTGCAGACGTCTGGTGACTATTGGTGGGGTAGAGACTTTCATGTACAGATTCTGGTCATTCTCAGAGCCTCCACCTATACTGTTCACCTACACACAATGTTTAGAGATAGTAAAAATGCTGCTATCATTTCCACCAACCTCTCTCTAAATAAAGTTCTATGAATAAGATTCCACAGAGCATGATGGGAGTTGAAGTTTTGCAACAGCTGGAGACACCCTGGTTGGGAAACACTGCCATAGAGGTTACTACAATATAAGAAATGTGTAAATTACTGCATGAAATGCCCAATAAGTAAGTAAGAATTTTATTAGAGGTTTTATCTGTTTGTCATATCAGGTTATATAATAGAGGAAATTTGTCATAACAATTCTAGGTTGCAATGAAGGTTCTAATTCAATAGTAATAGTGTGGGCGGTGTGTAAAAAAAAAAAAAAAAAAATATATATATGTATATTTGAAAATAAATATATTCAAGTTTATATATATATATATATATATATATATATATGTGTGTGTGTAAACAAAAAATAAAATATTTATTAAATATATCCAAAAATAAATATATAGAAAATATATTCAAATATATTTAACAAGATTTTTTAGATTTCATTTGCAGATCTGAGATTTGCATCCCCCCTAAACTATATATAATTGGATTAGCACATACACATGACAATGCACTTCTTCACCATATGGGACCCAATGTTTCTTCCCCTCCATCTGGAGTAGTTAGTGGACATACAAAGTTTTTAATTGATGTAATTTCCCTTCTGTGTGTTTTAATGGCCCCATAACCCAAGTAAAGCCCATAAAGAAGGCAGCTAATCCCAAAATTACCTTAAGGAATAAAAAGTCCATCAAATCAGTTGTTAAAAAGGATTAGGACACAAAGAAAAGTGGTGAGAGTGTTTATTGTATTATTGAATAGGATGTGGTTATTTACCAACCCTTTACAAGTGGGCAGAGCAGGCATGAAATAGAACATGCTGTGATCACTACACTTGGGTTAGATACACATGCAGATTACAGTACGGCCCTTGTGATACGACCTATATGGCTCTTCTACAGCAGCGCAGTGACATTCGCTATTGGACCATATGCCAGGGGGCGACAAGCCCCAGTAATCGCATGGACAACTTCATTACACTGTATTCTTTTTAGGGTGAGTCCACAGGAGACCAAAATGCTGCAGAATGGAGATCAGCTATAAGAAAATCATATCATATGGATTTTATTGCAAATGTAGAGAAAAATACTGTTTAACGCTATAAACAGGTCAAGTCCTAGGAAAAAAGTGTGGGAACTCAAGGGCTGGTTCTGTACCACTCCTGCTAATGGGAACAGTATTGTGTGGAAAAGTGCAGGAACTCCATTCCCATGCGTTCCTGCAGGACTTAAAGGGGTACTCTGGCGCTTAGACATCTTATCCCCTATCCAAAGGATAGGGGATAAGATGCCTGATTGCGGGGGTCCCGCCAGTTAAAATCAGTCCCCGGAGCATGTTCGCTCCGGGTCTGATTACCGGTGACCACAGGGCTGGCGGTGTGTGATGTCACGCTCCTCCCCTCAATGCAAGCCTATGAGAGGGGGCGTGACTGCTGTCACGCCCCTTGGAATTCCAATAAAACAATCTGAACTTTATTGCAAGAAAATGTTAATTAAAAAACGTAAACTTTTTTTTTTTTTTTGCAAAAACTGATGCAACCGGACATCTAAATTCAAAACGCATATGGTTTAAAACTGTATGCAGTTTAAATTTATAGCAAACATTTGCATACAGTTTTAAAGGTATAAGTTATGCAAAAAAAATTTGTGGTGTGAATGTACCCTTAGTAGCACAGCGATCAGGGAGCACAGAGGTGAGAAGAAACCCTCCGGACACCATATTAGCTGATAAAGATCTCTACAGTGCAGTGTTACCAATCAGACGCTAGAAAAACCCCTAATTTCTCACATTTAGATGCTACAATCCGCATTGATCACAGTGCATAATGGGTTAATGATGAACATCAGCATGATCGCTGATGTAAGGCATTACTAGGGAGTCCCGACTGGAGTCCAGTGAGTGGTGTCATCTGGCGACTGATTGCTAGTCCTGAAAAATCATACAGAGATTGCTGTCACTCACCAATTAGGACCGCCCACTAGACTCCGAAGCCCAGAATCAGATTATAAAAAATTAAAAATAAGATTTCTTGCAACAATTTTCTAAAGGGGTTATCCGGAATTAAAAAAAAAAAATATATATTATATATATTATATATATATCTTACGTAAATTTAAAAAAAATTAAAAAAACTGCTGCTTGCACCACTGAAACGTAACTGCAGTACCACACACACCCTGAGGACAAGAGTGGTGCTGTTTGTTAGAAAGCAGCTGTGTTTTTCCAATCCCGGATAATCCATTTTAATGAACATTAAACTCTTTTTTTATTTATTTTTTTACCTAGTCTTCTAGGTCTGCAATCCCTAAATCATGTCTGAGTGCAGCAGCTGTAACACTTGTAACCTTGAGATTGTTGATATTGTCCCTCAATTTTGGTTCTCAAGTCCTCAGACAGTTCTCTTCTCCTCTTTCTGTTGTCCATGTTTAGTGTGGCCCACACACACAGACACACAATGCAAAGACTAAGTGAACTTCTCTCCTTTTTATCTGCTTTCAGGTATGATTTTTATATTGCCCACACCTGTTACTTGTCCCAGGTGCGTTTAAAAGGAGCATCACATGCTGGACACAATTCTCAATTTTGAAAGGGTGCCAATAATTTTGTCCAGACCATTTTTGGAGTTTGGTGACATTATGTCCAATTTGCATTTTTTCTTCCCTTTTTTGGTTTAGTTCCAATACACACAAAGGGAATAAACAAGTTTATAGCAAAACATGTGTTACTGCAATCCTGTTCTGTGAGAAATACTTCAATTTCTAGAAAATTTTCAGGGGTGCCAACGTTCACGGCCATGACTGTATGTGTGTATATATATATATATAGCTGCTGGGGAATCTGTAGGCGCTATATATAAATAAAATAAATATATAGATATATATAATATAATGTTGTAAAGGAAACAAACCTGCATCATGTAAATTTAGAGCATTTGCCAAGTTGTTTCCCAACCAGAGTGCCTCCAGCTGTTGCAAAACTACAACTCCCAGCATGCCCAACGGCTGTCCGGGCATACTTGGAGTTTTAGTTTTTCAATAACTGGAGGCACTCTGGTTGGGAAAACACAGCTTTAACTCCTTAACAACCAATGACTGACATGGCCATTGTTAGCAGATGCCAGTGCCTGCATTGTGATTGATTTATCCTTATGATCTTGTGGGTACTACACTGTGTACCCACCAAATTGTGACAGGAGCTCAGCTATCATACACTCACTACATGCTGAAGTCAATAGCTACATGAAGGGAGTTTAACAGAGGAACCTAGCTGCATGTTTGGCCATCGGCACCCCGGGGTGATGAAGGCCTCCATGTCCTCCATCCGCTTTTCCCTGTCTTAATAGGCCTAACACTGAAAGGAAGGAATATTATACATCTAAGCATTGTACTGGTGATCAGATGATTGATCCTTCTAGTCCTGTGGTGGGGGAAAAAAAATCAATGACATTTCATATTTTTTTTTAATGTTCATTATAAAAAAAAAAAATTGACATGTGTACGGTACGACTGCTATTGTAATGGCCCAGAGAATAACATTATTAGCATTAGCATAGTGTACTGTTTAAAAAATAAAACAAATCGTTGTGTATTTGCGTTTTCACTCGACTTTTTATGAAATATAATTAAAATTTGGGTCTCTGATATACAGTGGGGCAAAAAAGTATTTAGTCAGCCACCAATTGTGCAAGTTCTCCCACTTAAAAAGATGAGAGGCCTGCAATCTTTATCATAGGTATAACTCAACTATGAGAGACAGAATGAGAGAAAAAAATCCATAAAATCACATTGTCTGATTTTTTTATAATTTATTTGCAAATTATGGTGGAAACTAAGTATTTGGTCACCTACAAACAAGCAAAATTTCTGTCTCTCACAGACCTGTAACTTCTTCAAGAGTCTCCTCTGTCCTCCACTTGTTACCTGTATTAATGGCTCCTGTTTGAACTTATCAGTATAAAAGACACCTGTCCACAACCTCAAACAGTCACACTCCAAACTCCACTATGGCCAAGACCAAAGAGCTGTTGAAGGACACCAGAAATAAAATTGTAGACCTGCACCAGGCTGGGAAGACTGAATCTGCAATAGGCATGCAGCTTGGTGTGAAGAAATCAACTGTGGCAGCAATTATTAGAAAATGGAAGACAATCTCCCTCAATCTGGGGTTCCACGCAAGATCTCACCCCGTGGTGTCAAAATGATCACAAGAACAGTGAGCAAAAATCCCAGAACTCAAATCATGCAGTGCCAGATGTGTCCCCCTGCTTAAGCCAGTACATGTCTGGGCCCGTCTGAAGTTTGCTAGAGAGCATTTGGATGATCCAGAAGAGTATTGGGAGAATGTCATATGGTCAGATGAATCCAAAGTAGAACTTTCTGGTAAAAACTCAACTGGTCGTGTTTGGAGGAGATAGAATGCTGAGTTGCATCCAAAGAATACCATACCTACTGTGAAGCATGGGGGGTGAAAACATCATGCTTTGGGGCTGTTTTTCTGATAAGGGACATAGATGACTGATCAATGTAAAGGAAAGAATGAATGGGGCCATGTATTGTGAGATTTTGAGTGAAAACCTCCTTCCATCATCAAGGGCATTTGAAACGTGTCTGGGTCTTTCAGCATGACAATGATCCCAAACACACGGCCCGGGCAACGAAGGAGTGGCTTCTTAATAAGCATTTCAAGGTCCTGGAGTGGCCTACCCAGTCTCCAGATCTCAACCCCATAGGGAACCTTTGGAGGAGTTTAAAGTCCATATTGCCCAGCAACAGCCCAAAACATCACTGCTCTAGAGGAGATCAGCATGGAGGAATGGGCCAAAATACCAGCAACAGTGTGTGAAAACCTTGTGAAGACTTACAGAAAATGTTTGACCTCTGTTATATACCCTTTGTTGGCAATGACAAAGTATTGAGATGAACTTTTGCTATTGACCAAATACTTATTTTCCACCATAATTTGCAAATAAATAATTTCAAAATCAAACTATGATTTTATGGATTTTTTCCTCATTATGTCTCTCATAGTTGAGGTACACCTATGATAAATATTACAGGCCTATCATCTTTTAAAGTGGGAGAACTTGCACAATTGGTGGCTGACTAAATACTTTTTTTGCCCCACTGAAACATGTTTTTATTATGCAAAACGACTAAATGTAAAAAAAAATAAAAATAAATGAACACTATAAATATTTAGTTTTGCACTCTTCGATCTGGCTTAACCAATGCATTGCGCACCCCTTAAATGTTTAGCGCACCCCTTAAGATGCCTAATCGCGATCTAATGTCTAATCTGCAATCTCCACTACGGCACCCGTCATTTGGTGCATAGAGCGAACACAGCTTCGTGCCCCTCCATTCATGTTTATGGGAGAAGGCGTGACAGCTACATACTAACTGTCACGCCGCCTCCTACAGACATGAATGGAGGGAGTGTGGCGTAACGTCATGAAAGCTTCAAGCTTCCGTGTTCCGGACGTCACCGCTGCTGGCTAGGAGATCGCGGGGGTCCCGCGATTAGACATCTTGTCCCCTATCTATTGGATAGGGGATGAGATGTTTTCAGCAGAGTACTCCTTTAAGTGCTTGTTCACATCTATACCACAGTAGTACGCCAGGAGATATGCTTAAACGGTACCTATACGTATATTGGAGTATACCCATAGACTTCCATTATGCAAACAAATTAAAAAGTCACTTTTGGATACCTTTTTGAATATCACAACACAGTTTGACAGTACATTTAAACCCTTCTGGTGAAGCGCAGTCCCATTGCTGGTGGACTTTCCACGAGGACCTGGCACGAGGACCTTAAAGGGGTATTCCAGGAATTTTTTTTATTTGACCATGCTACAGGGGCTGTAAAGTTAGTGTAGTTCATAATATAGTATCTGTACCTGTGTGTGACTGTTTTCTCACAATTCTTCTGTGATTTTCATCCCAGTATTTTTTTTTATCAGCATACAAAATGACTGTTGTCTCAGATTTTTCCCAGCTTGCAATGCGGCCGAGACCTGACTCACTAGTCAGCTGATGACAGGGAGCTTGTCTGCTTCAATGGGTGGAGCGATCGCTTGGTGGGAGAGAAGTCAATCTGCAACTAATGCAACAGCTGTAGGCACCCTGATTGAAAACCACAGGTCTTTTGTTTCAATGGATGGAGTGGCTGATGTGTGAGAGGGAGGAAAATGGAATTGTGGGATTTGTAGTCAAAAAAGAAAAGTCAAACAGGAAATACAAGTTCACAAACAGCTAGCCACAGTGTTCTGGTAATCTCATGACATAGCCATTTAGCCTCAAGACAAGCGCAGATCCTTCCTAAGCATGTCCATTACTGTCTGCCAGGTACGTACTAAAATCACTTTATTGTGGATAACCCCTTTAAGTTAATATTAATAAAAAGGTCAAAAGAGAAGACAAAGTCAGCTGAACAAACCTTTAATAATAACAATACAGTACGCTGGGTGCAGAAAGGACGTAAATATAAGTATGTGAACCCAGCGGAAACTGATAATAGAAACAAATGATAAAAGCAGCAGATGTACATATGGCACCCTGCATTTTACAGAAACATTTAAAACCACAGAGACTTAAAATTTTAAAGACAACCTTTGGCCTCTTAAAAGAAAAAAAAAAAAAAAAAAACTGTGCGCGCCATCTTCACCCCTGTGGAGCCGCTGCTCTGAGGATTTGGCGCTTTGTCTTCTAGGCCCCAGTTTATTCGCTATCAGTGCTGTTCATTTCAGCTCCCTGTATGCCAATGAAGATCTAGATTAGGGTTTCCCAACCAGGGTGCCTCCAGCTGTTGCAAAACTACAACTTCCAGCATGCCCAGACAGCCTTCGGCTGTCTGGTCATGCTGGGAGTTGTAGTTTTGCAACAGCTGGAGGCACCCTGGTTGAAAAACACAGATCTAGATGGACAACTGGGCGGCCTTCACTGCTCGGGTCTACTGAGAACAATAGTAACTGTGACCTGTCAAAGGTGATAGCAATGGGGTATGAGCCTGTAGCTCAAGAACAAAGTAGTTGTGCCGCCCAGTTCACGGTCTAAGGTCCTCACTAGCATTTTGGTTCGCTAAAAACGAAAAATAAAAAAATTGCCCATATCCACAGCACAGCGGCTCCACATAGATGAGGATAATGCAGGTTTTTTCCAGAGGCCACCGGCCCTCCTTAAATGATATCTAAAAGTCCAGTGTTATTCACTCAAATAAAATAGTGACGTATAAAAAACAAAAACAAAAAAAATATGGGATTAAAAAGCACAGGGAGTGTGACCTGGCCGCTAAGGCAAATATGAATGTGTGGCGCCAGACATTTTCTGCACGTGGTAAATCCCATACAGGATAAGAAGATAAAAACTAGGACTGGTTGGCAGAGCCAGAGGAATGCCGTAGCTTAATAGACATGCAACGTCTGTCGGTCCGGAGTGACACAGGGGACACCAGTTCTGAACCTTCACCCTGAGTCATATCCAGCTCGTCTTGTTCATGCCTGGGGGGAAAAAAGACAAAACACTCATCAGTGATGTGAAAAATGCTGGAAAAACTATATACATGAAGAACAGAAGAAATAAAGTGCGACACATTACATTCTAGAATCTATCGGAAAGAAATTGGAAAAAAAAAACATGTTTTTTCTGGGACATTTTAAAGGGGTACTCCGGTGGAAAACTTAAAAAAAAAGAAAATTAAATAAAAAATAAAAAAGGAAAATCAGCTGGTGCCAGAAAGTTAAACAGATTTGTAAATCACTTCTATTAAAAAATCTTAATCCATCCAGTACTTATTTGCTGCTGAATAGTAGAGAGGAAATTATTTTCTTTTTGGAACACAGAGCTCTCTGCTGACATCACGAGCACAGTGCTCTCTGCTGACATTTTAGGAACTGTCCAGTGTAGGAGAAAATCCCCATAGAAAACATATGCTGCTCTGCACAGTTCCTAAAATGGACAGAGATGTCAGCAGAGAGCACTGTGCTCGTGATGTCAGCAGAGAGCTCTGTATTCCAAAAAGAAAAGTATTCAGCAGCTTACAAGTAAAGGAAGGATTGAGATTTTTTAATAGAAGTAATTTATAAATCTGTTTAACTTTCTGGCACCAGTTGATTAAAAAATAAAAAATAAAAAAAGGGTTTCCTCCACTGGAGTACCCCTTTAAAATGTCCCAGAAAAACACCTAATAACACCAGGAAGGATTCTAAGTCAGCAAAAATAGCTGAAGCCTTTACTGGCTTTTTGAAGGCAAATTGGAACTTGACATTATATATAAACGTTATACTTTGGTACATGTTATATTTAGATAATATATGCGTTATTGGTAAATATTACATGCTAAAAATATACATTACTTTGTTAATGTACATAGTTGTATTATAGTATGTGTGTATATATATATATATATATATATATATATATATATATACTGTTTAGTTTTATTTGATTATGGTAAATGTAGAACTATTACAAGCTATATTGAACAGGGTACATATTATACATGTAGATCGTACATGTTACATTAATACCAGCGTGGCTTTGGCTGTTTGGGCATGCTGGGAATTGTAGTTTTTGGAACAGCTGTAGGCATCCTTGATTGGGAAACACTGTCCATTCCATTGCCTATTACTCATCCTTAGCTATAGCCTCTTTTCTAAATTAGGACTGTATTCACAATTCTACAGACTTCTGGAGACTCTTTTTTTCAGTCTTAGGTTGGGTTCACACCACGTTTTTGCAATACAGTTCCTGTATACGCTTTCAATTTGAAAAATGTACGGGACCGTATGCACCGACTCTCCATTGAAAACCGTATGTCGATGCATCAGGTTGTGTCCGTTTTGCATCCTGTACGGTTTTGTCAATTTTTTTTCCGTACCCAAAACAATAGCCTACCAAGTGTTTTGGTCCGGGTGAAAAACCGTATTGAAACGTATACTTTTTATTTATTTTTTTTTTTACATTGGAGTCAATGGGAACCGTATGTGCATATGGTTCCGTCCGGTTTTCACCATACAGTTTTTGACTTTTTTTTTTTTGACAGTTTTTTTTTCTTGAAATTTCAATCAAACAAGTGAAACTTTATTCATAATGGAATGAAAAGTTAAAAATATATACTTTTTTTTCTTAAAAAACGGATGCAACCGGACATCCTTTTTCAAACCATAAACTGTTTTCAACCGTATACGGATTAAAATTTGTACACACGTTTTGATACAGTTTAGTCAGGTTTTGAGGAATCAGTTTTTTTTTTATTATCAAAAACCTGATACAGGAACTGTATTGCAAAAACATGGTGTGAACCCAGCCTTAATCTGTCTGAAATATTTGCTTAAAACCTGTATGCTCTAAAAATGTACAGAAGAAAGCAGAAAAGTGCTCCAAAAGCCACTTGTCCAAGAGCGCTTTATATTACTACAGGCATTTTTCTATTTGGTGTTTTACTGGTTCATTTTTCTCAATACAGGTCATGTGATTCTTTAATTGTGTGACTTAAAGGGGTATTCCGGCTTTATACTTCTTATCCCCTATCCAGAGGATAGGGGACAAGATGTATGATCGCGAGGTCCTGCAGCTGGGGACACCTGTGATCTCTGTGCAGTCTCCGATATTCTGTGCTGGGCGCTGCCTTCGAGATGGGGACGTGACGTGACATGAATGGAGGGGGCGTGGAGTCACGTCCCCGTCTCTGAGAGACACGTCCCCATCTCGCATAGAGATCGTGCTGGGACCCCTGCAATCATGCTTTGGATAGGGGATAAGATGTATAAAGCCAGAATACCCCTTTAAAGATTTTTATTGGAGGACAAGGAAGAAAAGACTTAGTCTTAAAGAGGGGACCTGTGGCCAAGCTCCCCTTCCCTAAAATTCAGATTGCACTAAATATCTTAGGTTACACTGATCAAACACCTTTCTACAGTTTTTTGATCCGCCCTCCAGTTCCTGAGATATGAGGGTTTCTAATTTGTCTGACAATTGAGGGAATCAGTCAGATGGGAGTGAACTTCATAATAATGGGAGAGACTGATCAGGTAATGGGAGGGATTATACAGTCAGGGGGTGTGTATTAGGCATACACACCTCTCAATGTACATCATTCACACCCCCTGACTATAATCCCGCTCAGTACCGGATAGTCACTATCATTATTAAAATTAAGTTCACTCCCATCTGACTGATTCCCTCAATTGTCAGACAAATTAGAAACCCTCATATCTCAGGAACAGGAGTGTGTATGAAGAAACTAAAAAAAAAAAAAGGTGTGATCAGGGCAACCTAAGCTACTTAAAGGGGTTATCCAGGAAAATGTTTTTGTTCTATATCAACTGACTCCAGAAAGTTAAACAGATTTGTAAATTACTTCTATTAAATTAATAGTAATAATAATCCTTTCAGCACTTATGAGCTGCTGAAGTTGAGTTGTTCTTTTCTGTCTAAGTGCTCTCTGATGACACGTGTCTCTGGAACCGCCTTGTTAAGACGCAAATCCCCATAGCAAACCTCTTCTACTCTGTGCAGTTCCCGAGACAAGCAGAGATGTCAGCAGAGAGCACTGTTTCCAGACAGAAAACAACAACTCAACTTCAGCAGTTGATAATTATTGAAAGGATTAAGATTTTTTTTAATAGAAGTAATTTACAAATCTGTTTAACTTTCTGGAGCCAGTTGTATATATACATTATTTTTATATACATATATTTTATACATATATATTTTTTTTTTCCTGGAATACCCCTTTAATGACAGTAAAATCTATAATATCTTTGTTAAATATATGTTAAGAAGGACAAATGTGCTTTTTTTTAATGACATTTTTTTTTTTTTTTTGTGAAATGACCTACACCCCTGTACTACTCTTCTCCCCCCCATGGATCTGATCACCTCCTATTGCTGGAAGTTGACGTTTTGCAACAGCAGAATGCACCCTGGTTGTACAATTCAGCTTTAGATTCCTGCCGGCTTGTAAGGCGTCCCTGCAAAGAAGCTTATTCGCTGTCTGAGCAATGACTGGAAAGATGCACAGCAACAAAAGAAAGAAGAAAGAGAATCGGGGCTTACCTCTCCTGAAGACATCAGAGATTTAATGATCTAAAACAGAAGAAATAATAAAACAATATAAAATAAAAAAAACTAAACAATTATGAATAGTCAAATAGAATTTCACAGATAAATACCAGCATTAACTGAGGTCATAAATTCGGATTAACGGAGATCAATTAGATTAATGTTACGAAGGGAAGAAAAAAGATCATATGTTATTTATTAAGGCAATTTAGAATAATCTTATGAATGAGGATTCTCCCCTTCGCTATTGATTGTGGATGGTCATTATAGGACGCCCGAACGACTCTTAGCGTCTCTAACATAGACTTCCATCTTAGTGTCTGAGATGTCAATAAAAATGATCATCACAATCATTTGCTGCCAATTGTGTGAATAAGCTGAAAATGGATGGACGGGAAACTGTCTCTGAATGACAAAGCTGCGAATATTCACACGCGGAGGGTGGGTTCACTTCATAGTATGTGTAGTTCAAAGTGGTTTTGGACCCAATTGTATACACTATACCAGTGGTCTTCAACCTGCGGACCTCCAGATGTTGCAAAACTACAACTCCCAGCATGCCCGGACAGCCAACGGCTGTCCGGGCATGCTGGGAGTTGTAGTTTTGTAACATCTGGAGGTCCGCAGGTTGAAGACCACTGCACTAAACTATTGTTGTAGAAAAATATTCTTGTTTTGGACCCAGTTTTAGTTGGGTGAAAATTAGAGATGAGCGAACTTACAGTAAATTCGATTCGTCACAAACTTCTCGGCTCGGCAGTTGATGACTTTTCCTGCATAAATTAGTTCAGCTTTCAGGTGCTCCGGTGGGCTGGAAAAGGTGGATACAGTCTTAGGAGACTCTTTCCTAGGACTGTATCCACCTTTTCCAGCCCACCGAAGCACCTGAAGGCTGAACTAATTTACGCAGGAAAAGTCATCAACTGCCGAGCCGAGAAGTTCGTGACGAATCGAATTTACTGTAAGTTCGCTCATCTCTAGTGAAAATCTTTCCATTATAGTTTTCTCTGTGACTGTTCTGCTCCTGGTTTTGTCTACAAATACAGATGAAAATACTACAAGTGACCCCAGCCCGAGGGTCCATTCACACAAGTGTATTTTCTGATGCACAGATTTGCTGTAGCAGATTTTCTACCCATTGAAGTCAATGAGTAAGAAGATCAGCAGTAGAAAATCTGCAGCAAAATACACACTGGAAGTGTAGGGTCATACATAGCGTACAGACAGCGTATGTCATGCTGTGCGAAAGCCACTGTGCAGCAGGAAATACTCTGCATACTCTTCTATATATAAAAATTTAAAAAAAAGCCCAAAAATAAAGCAGAAGCCCTGTGTACGCAGTGAGGTTTGGAGGCGGGCTCACGCGTCAGTTATGTCCCTCTGTGTGTCTGCTCATAGGAGAATACACAAGCTATGTGTGACCCTACCCAAAGTGTGGAATCACACTGCATTTGCAGTATACTTTGTAGGTATATATTGAAATGATTTCCAGATATATATATATACACCTCCAAATGATGTCACTGTGCATCTAGAGTATCATCTGTCCTCCATACGCTTCCACGTTAAATGTATACCATGGGATATATACTTTTTAGTGGGATGCCTCTGGATAGAATAGCATACAGAATATCTGGATATATCAACGTATACCAGCCCAACAAGTCCAAAGACCTCTTAAAAGAAAAAAAAAAAAAAAAGAAGAACTGTGCGCGCAATCTTCACCCCTGTGGAGCCGCTGCTCTGAGAATTTGGGTGCCGTGTCTTCTAGGCCCCAGTCTATTCGCTATCAGTGCTGTTTATTTCAGCTCCCTGTATGCCAATGAGGATCTAGATCAGTGTTTCCCAACCAGGGTGCCTCCAACTGATGCAAAACTACAACTCCAAGCATGCCCAGACAGCCTTCGGCTGTCTGGGCATGCTGGGAGTTGTAGTTTTGCAACAGCTGGAGGCACCCTGGTTGAAAAACACAAATCTAGATGGACAACTGGGCGGCCTCCGCTGCTCGGGTCTACTAAGAACAATAATAACTGTGACCTGTCAAGGGTGATAGCAATGGGGTATGAACCTGTAGCTCAAGAACAATAGTTGTGCCGCCCAGTTCACGGTCTAAGGTCCTCACTAGCATTTTGGTTCGCTAAAACGAAAAATAAAAAATTGCCCACATCCACAGCACAGCGGCTCCACATAGATGAGGATAATGCAGGTTTTTTTCAAGAGGCCACCGGCCCTCCTTAAAGGGGTTATCCAGGAAAAAACTTTTTTTAATATATATATCAACTGGCTCCCGAAAGTTAAACAGATTTGTAAATTACTTCTACTATAAAATCTTAATCCTTTCAGTACTGATGAGCTTCTGAAGTTGAGTTGTTCTTTTCTGTCTAAGTGCTCTCTGATGACACGTGTCTCGGGAACCGCCCAGTTTAGAAGCAAATCCCCATAGCAAACCTCTTCTACTCTGTGCAGTCCCCGAGACAAGCAGAGATGTCAGCAGAGCACTGTTGCCAGGCAGAAAACAACTACTCAACTTCAGCAGCTGATAATTATTGAAAGGATTAAGATTTTTTAATAGAAGTAATTTATAAATCTGTATTTTTTTTCTGGAGCCAGTTGATAAAAAAATAAATAAAAATTTCCCCTGGAATACCCCTTTAAATGATATCTAAAAGTCCAGTTTTATTCACTCAAATAAAACGGAAACAGATGGGTTTAACATGCTCCTCGGAGTATTGTTATATTGAGGACATCCAGTTACCAGCACAGGGAAGTAGTCCTTCCCATTATGTTCTTATGTCCAGTAGTCCTTAATATTCACAAGGATCTGATTCCTCTGCTCATCTCGCTGCTATGTTTTATATACACAGACAGCTGTCAATCAGCAGTAGGGGGTGGAGGGAAAGGTGCTGCACTGGGTGCATGAAATTATTGGGTTATCTTCAGAATGACTGTACAGAACAATGTAAGTGATATATTGCAGCCTCTCCGTCTCTAGTTTACACTGGTACCAAATAGTGCAGCATAAACCTAGTGACCAGGGCTACACCAGGGCTAGGCCAGGGCTACACAGACTTTTTCTAGCGCTATATATTGATTTTAACTATAGAGTGACCGCTGCAGTCCTAAAGATAGAACACAACTCAGTGTTTTGCCCTGGACTGCAGGTGTAGCTCAATAGTTAAAATCAATTAGTAGAGCTACAAAAAGTAACAGTGTGGCCCAGGCCTTAAAGGAGATATCCAGTGCTGAAAAACGTATCCCCTATCCTAAGGATAGGGGATAAGTTTCAGATCACGGGGGGTCCGACCGCTTGGGCCCCGGCTCGCTGGCCAGATAGCGGGTGTTGCCCACCACACGAGGCGGCGGCCCGACACGCCCCCTCAATACATCACTATGGCAGAGCTGGAGATTGCCGAAGCCAGCGCTCCGGCTCTGTCATAGAGTTGTATTGAGGGGGCATGTCAGCCGCCGCTTCGTGCGGTGGTCAACACGCCCCCTTCCCGCGGGCTGCCAGGGCCCTGTACAGGAGGTCGCGGGGGGCCCCAGCGGTCGGACCCGCTGCAATCTGAAACTTATCCCCTATCCTTAGGATAGGGGATACGTTTTTCAGCACTGGATATCTCCTTTAAATGTTTACGGCAAAGATGTGTAGCTATAAAAGAGATTTCAAGAATAGAACAATAAGAAGAAGGTTTACCCCTGAAATTTAAAAACACTGGAAAACATGGATGTACAGCCATGGCTTTTTCTCAAAATCTGTTTTACACTCATCAGAAAATAGGTCTTTGAATATATCCTGGGTCAAAAAAAAAAGTTAACTTAAAAAAACAATGATGAAGCCAATTCAGTGTTCTATCAGTGACTGGGGAAAATTGTGACACATCTACCTACCAGATGATTATCAACTAGCTTCACCCGTTGGCATAACCATCCCATACGTGGCTAGGCGAGCCAAGTCAAAGTCTTCTCCAAAAGGAAGTCATCCATACCAGACATCTCTTTGGAGAAGACTCTGGTTTGGCTTATTCGGCAGAGTTGTTTGCTTCTGGAGGAGAGCAAATATTCATTTTCCCAATGTACATGTTCATCATTAGTAGGTGGTAATTCCATACAGGCATGTCATGGTGATAGTGAGGGTTAAACCGATCTCCCAACAAGATAGTGTGGCTGTGGTGACTGAATCAAAACCCCATTAACAGTCGAGCTCAGCAAACCGTGTTAGCAATGTGGACCAGACCTGACAGAGTTTTTATGCACTCACTGTTTTATATAAATTTATTACTGCCAGATCTGTACCCGGAAATCTGCCTAAAATGTACATTTTGTCATTCAAAAAGCAAGTGATGTGAACAACAAAGAAAGGATAATAAGCTTAAAATTTAAGGCAGCGAGGGGGTGGGTGGCTTACACAATAAGTACAAAGTGCTAATATTGTCCAGAGGACCTACCACTTATATAGAACAACAGTTAGTTAGGTAAGGATGGATGGGGGGCATTGTATGGGTGAGGAAAGGACAAATCAGAGTAAAAGCCATAAATATCAGGACCAGAGTCTAGGAACATAGGAAAAAAAAAAAGTTCAATGAAAAAAAAAAAAAAAGTAGAGAAAAAAAATTATTATTATAATATATTTTTTTAAGTTTGACTTGGAGGGAAAACAGGACAGTGTCCTTCAAGTCAAATACGGAATGAGTTAGTGACACAGCAGAAACAAGATTAATGGAAATAGAAGAACAGGTGGTTGGGTGTACAGAGACTTCCCTCTCTATAAGACTGGCTTCACATATGTCCAGCGTCTGGCTTAACCGAAACTCGGCACAGCTAATGCCACAACTGATGACAAAAGTGCATCAGTTGGCACCCGTCTTGTAGAACTGTACCTATCTTTTCCAGGCACCAGTGCACTTTGAAAGTGGCACTAACTTATGCAGACTAAAGCAATCAACAGCTGAGCCAACAGGATCCGGTCCGGACTCATAGGCTGTCAGTTCTCGACACAATGTGCACTAAAGAAGCAAGGTCATGGGATTCAAATTATTAACAGATAGTAGAATGTTGGGGACAAGAATTAAACATGTTAAAAGTACATCCGTGCTTGGCCTGAGCAGAGTGTGCAAGTATATTAGGAGAGAAAACTGTCAGCAGAATGAGCGGACTTGAGATTATCTGACAAGGATTGTTACGTTTTTCTTGGCATGAATGAGCCCACGATTGTAGGATCACAGAACGAATTGTAGTAAAGGACATTAACATGCCGCATAGCAAAATGAAAGCATCTTCTAAGTAACAGGCTTGGGTTGTATGCTCAGGTTACTATAGTGTTGGTAAATATGGGACTCAACATGATCCAAAGCAGTTTATGGCCAAAGACAGAAGTCATGTTAGGACTTGAGAGAGGGAGATGAAGAAGCAGGTATTAGATTCATAGAAATCTACATGCTGGAATATGTTAAAAAGAATCTAACAGGTAGGTTTTGTGTAGGAAGCCAAAAGATATTGGACAGCAAAGAATGTTTATATTAGAATATTTCCTAAATACTACTAAAAAAAGATTACCTATGAGGAAAAATGGTTCTTATTTTTGACCTCTTAAGACAGATCATTGAATAAACCCTCAGAAGATCCCACCTCATCCAACATCATGTACCTGCTTTGTTTTATATTGAGTACATTTTTTATAGCACAAGGGTCGACGCAGTTACGTAATAAGCCTAGAAGCCATTGTGCTTCACAGACTATAGTTTATGGAATATATCCTGGGCAGGGAGCCACTGATAAGAACAAATGGGTTTTGTAGACAGAATACACAAAAGGCCAATGAATGCTGTACACCGCTGCTGTTTACAGCAACATCATGTGGTGCAGAGAACAACATCCAAAAGAGTTGGTCCAAGACCACCTTTGATGTAATTTTTGAGTATTATCTTTAACCAAAAGGAAGAATGTCAGACAGTAGCAGTATTTTCAAACATAAAAGAAAAAGAAAAAAAAGAAAACAATTTAATTTTTTCCCCTTTACAGCCAGATGGCAGAACATGTTGTGAACTTTCAGAAAATAGATCAACATAGCGACTGTATCTGCTGAATAAGATTTACCTGTTCCAAGCTGGCAGTGTAAACAGGTTATAGCTGAAATTTTGAATGTTGCGTGCCAAATATTTACCCTGGGCCTTACACTGGTAAAATGCAAGAGTAGCTAGAAAAATGTATAGATAAAGCCAAGCAGATGAATGTCCACCAATGGTGAAGTCTAAAACCAAAACAGGAACAATCCTATTGGGAAATGAATGCACATAGATCTGGATGGAAATAGAATGGAATCATCTAAATGTGCATCCCGTGTACACAAAGTCTTGAATACCATTGGAGGGAATATAAATCAATATGTATCTAAATCGGCAATAAAACAGGGCTGACTTGTATACAAATAAATAAAACTTACATGCATCCATTAGTTATAGTGTGGAGCTGGACAGAAGACTTGTGCAGCATAATCCTCAAAGGTGGTTGGCTCCAAGTGGTGCTGGATGATCAGGTCCAAGTAGCGCATCCTCTCTTCAAAGCTTTTTGGAGGTTAAGGGCAAAATATTCGAAGAGCCAAATGTGAAATGTAATATAATAAAGTCATGGCTTCTAGATCAAGCAGAGGTAATTTTTTAGGTTATTCAGAAAGAGATCTACAAGAAAGAGTCTCAGTGTATTAGTGCAGTCGATAATTAAATCCCCGGTGTGGAGCTTCACTTGTTGCTCCCAATCAGCACATCGTTAAAAATCCAAGGGCTAGTTATGCCTTTACTATAGCAGGGGTATTTTTGCAAACACAAAGAAAAACGCTCCAGTTTCCATTTACGTCTTCTCCATCTGTTATAATTTTATTTTCTTACTTACCAAAATGAAAAACATAGAGAATAAACATAGCTCACAGCATTTTTGTAGCCACAATATCTCTAGGTTCAAGAGAGAGTCAGGATCTGACGCGTGACATTCGGGGTCCACCCCCTTACACATGAATAAGGAGTTGGCCCCCTAAACGTTGCGTGTCAGATCCTGACTCTCTCTTGAACCTAGAGATATTGTGGCTACGAAAATGCTGTAAGTTAGGTTTATTCTCTACGTTTTTTCATATTGGAAAGTAAGAAAATAAAATTATAATAGATGGAAAAGAAGAAGTAAAAGGAAACGTGAGTGTTTTTCTTTGTGTTTGCAAAAATACCCCTAGGCTAGGCATACCTAGCCCTGGGATTTCGAACGATATTCAAAAAGAGAAAATAGGCACTCACCCTTAATAAAATGTAGCTTTTATTCCATCATAGCTAAAACGCTCTTGTGAATATGGACTAAAGACAGACCTGGCGGCCACCATGGTCCTTCAGACGACAGGCTGTTTTGCGGTGCAACCCGCTTCCACTGGCCTTGTTTTTTAAAGGATGAGTGCTCATTTTCTCTTTTTGAATAACCACCTCTTTAGCCTTGTTCTCCCCTAAATATCTTATGCTTGGTGCAATGTAAAAGCCACAGCTATAGCAATAACATGAGAAATGCCAATGAAACAAAACACCACTGCTAAGGCTGGGCTTACACTAGCCTAATACAGACCCATTTTAACATCCATATTATGGCCATAAGTTCTCCTCAACTGACTGAGGTTCTAATGACCCAAACTGAAAACTCACCAGACCAAAGGTTGGGCCAGGACTTGCATCTGTATCACACCTGTGTGAACCAAGTATAATAAAGACCATACTGATAGGTACATCGTAAAAAAATAGACCCATGCGCATTTACACTAGAACCAGAAAGAATCAGCATCCTACATAAATGTCTTTTGTCATATAATAAAACTCCTTTACCAAATTGAACATACTCTTCTAATTGAATCTAACACTAGTACTTATATTTTGAGAAGACCTAACTCACAGACATAAGACGGGGGGGGGGGGGGGGGGGGGGAACTTATGAAATTGTGACTTTAAAAAAAAAAGTTGCATACTTTGGCGCAACCTACCAAAATGGACGCTAATCATCACCAAATAAAAAAAAGCACTTACAAACTGTGGACAGCGTTATTAAAAAGTGGCATAAAAAGTCGCAGAAAAACACCTTACAAAGGCCCTGGGCATTGTGATAAATTAGGTGAAGGTACACAGCTTCCACTACATGAATTAATGGAGTAAAAAGACGTTCACCTACTCCACTTTTCATAAATGCCCCCCATGATCTTTAAAAAGTTGGCTAAGTGTGGTCGGCATCTTCATCAGTCCCATACACTTTACAATGGAGCAGCAGGGCACATGCTCGACCTTTTTGGCCAAGGGGCTAAACAAATTTAGATGGGGTTTTATTTAGCCCCTTGATGGAAGTTGTTTGTTGGTAAGTATTCATCCTAAAAACTATAGGGCATTACTGGTTTGGTAGTCCCATTCAGAAAGAAATAGATGGCACTTCAGAATGTGGATAAGGTCAGCATTTTATTCACTCACGTGAGACAGGACAAAGGTATCGGTGTGGGGAGAGAGCAGACAGATTGGAACAACGTCCGCTTTGCGGCTACCGGCCGCTTCTACTGGTTTCTGCAAGAACACTTCAGAGCACACCTCTTAAAGACTGTGGGCAGTATAGAGGTGGAGGTTAGTTAACCCTCTGAAGTGGTAATCGTGGAGATTCCAGTGTACAACTGCAGAAAGACATACATAAAGGCAAAAAAACAGGGATAGATATGCATAATACCCTGGAACACTACAACATTTAATACTATATTCCAAGTACTCGTGCAGGAACAAAAAAATATATATATGGGAGAAAAGAACATATATATAGTTAGCAACAATTAAGACTGTTTATTCATTGAACATGCTTAGATCACTTCTTTCATTCAGGCCCAGGGGACCAAGTGCCTGAGTCCTTATTATCAAGGAGGTTTCTTGTTTCAGTAAAGCCACATTCACTTCACCGACATCCAACCGTGTGTGAATACGTACTAATCCCATGAATTGCATTTGGGAGGTATCGCTAGCATGACACTCCCGCATATGATGAATTAAGCGCGGGGATCCCCTTCCAGTGGTAACAGATCTCACAAGTTCAGCAAAGCGCACATATAATGGTCTAATAGTTTTCCCGATATAGAAGAAATCACAGCTGTATTTAATAGCATACACTACTGATTTAGTACGGCATGTAATAAACTGCTTTATGAACCACAGCTCCGCTCCTAATTTTACTGATTTACCACCGGAAGGGGATCCCCTTGTTTAATTCATCATATGCGGGAGTGTCATGCTAGTGATACCTCCCAAACACAATTTATGGGATTAGTACGTATTCACACACGGCTGGATGGCGGTGAAGTGAATGCGGCTTTACTGAAACAAGAAACCTCCTTGATAATAAGGACACTTGGTCCCCTGGGCCTGAATGAAAGAAGTGATCTAAGCATATTCATTGAATAAACAGTCTTAATTGTTGCCAAATATTATATATATATATATATATATATATATATATATATACACACACACACACACACATATATATATATATATATATATATATATATATATATATATATATATATGTATGTTCTTTTCTCCCATATATATATATTTTTGTTCCTGCATGAGTACTTAATATTTGGAATATAGTATTAAATGTTGTAGTGTTCCAGGTTATTATGCATATCTATCCCTGTTTTTTTGCCTTCATGTATGTCTTTCTGCAGTTGTACACTGGAATCTCCGCGAGTCAACACTTTATCAATTTATATTACAACACTCCATTTTACAACAGACAAGCTTAATCTGTATTAAAATTCCATATATAACCAAAAGCAGGCTAGGTGGCTTCATGCTAGTGTACAATATAACATATGTGGAATGGCCACCAAGGATCTTTTAAAGAGATGTGCGAACAATAACATTTTTACAGCAATGCCATTGATATTCCTTTACAGTTGCCGATAACTGGTAATAACGTGGAAAGGAGAAATTAGACCAAAAATTCACCTTTACTTTTAGCAAGAAAAAGGGATCATTAAGCAGAAAGTTCTTCTTAAGAATAGAATTAAATGTAAGCCATAAGTACTTAAAGGGGTACTTCGCTGCTCAGCGTTTGGAACAAACTGTTCCGAACGCTGGAGCCGGGAACTCGTGACATCATAGCCTCGCCCCCTCATGACATCAAGCCCCACCCCCTCAATGCAAGTCTATGGGAGGGGGCGAGACAGAGTCAAGCCCCCTCCCATAGACTTGTATTGAGTGGGTGGGGCATGACATCATGAGGGTGCGGGGCTATGAAATCACAAGCTCCCGGCGCTTCGGAACAGTTTGTTCCAAATGCTGAGCAGTGGTGTACCCCTTTAAGCTGGCTATACACCTTAGATATGGATTTGGTGGGACTGGCCAAACACACGCATGATCGTACAACCTGAATTGGAGGATTGGGAGACTAGCTGACAGCTGAAATATCATTCGCCCAACAGCTCTCTTATGTGTCTGGCCATCTTTGTATATAAATACTAGAAAAAATTACTATTACTTTGCTTTCTTAGTCTTACAGATTCATGATAGCCTAACCATCGGGTACTAAAGACATTTATGGCATATCTCCATATCCTGTGACCTATTTTTGCAATAAAAAGCTGCACACGAATAGGATAGAGTAAGGAGAGGTGTGTTTCTTTCTACTGAGGAATTTTGTAGTAACAGCAAACTTGCAGGGCTGTTTTGGATTCCCAAAAAAATTCAATGGATAGAGCCATTCAGGCATGACTGGTTCTCTCCAGGGTCTCATATTTGCAGTTGCTTCCAGCCAGTTTGTACTGCTAAATAGGGATCATGCCCTGTGTAATGGGCAGTTGGCGTATGCATTGAGAGAGCTTTGTGATGTGCTCCAAAGCCTACCTGTAGAGTAGATATTCAGAATTAAATTTACTTATCCCCTATCCTGTGATAAGTGTGAAATTGTGGGGTACCCGGCTGCTGGCCCCCGACTCCTTTGTTTTAAATGGACTAGCAGGTCGGCTAAACTATCTCTGGCAGCTCCATAGACAATGAATAGAACCATAGTGTACGTGCCATCCATTCAAAACATACCACAATTATCAAAGTAAAAATTGAATGGGATCTCTACATAAAAACGGAATGCTAAGCCGAGGATACTGCATTGCACAATACCCGATGTGCCGATTGTACTGCAAGAAAAACAAAATACTGAAGCAGTCCTGCTAGGCTAAGGATAATAGAAAGAAAGAGGTATAAGAATACGTCCAATAAATACATTTTTAGATTTATTATACAATATTAAGTAGACAATATGATGTTAGAAGTTAGAAAAAAACAACAACCCCCAATGAATTCTGCAAAAACATGTTTAACAGAAAATGTATGCTTCCATATCCACAGAATAGGGGATAATTGTGGTATGTTATACAATATGAAGAAGACAATATGATGGTATAAACAAAAATGTCTTTTGCAGGGCCCTTGCAGACAGATAATATGTAAAAAAAACAAAAAATGATTAGAAAATGTTATAAAATATAAAAGCAAATAATATCCTGCACCCTTGATAAGTATATTTCCCCTATTTGGCATATATTTTAGTAGCTTTGTGGTCTCTTCGCCATAACCGGCATACTGTAATGAGGCAACAGGGCAATGTCCTCTCCGCAATGGGGGTACAGTGATTTACAATACAGTTAGTAAGTTGTCCTTTATGCAAATGGATCGGGCTGCGCTGTGCCGTAATGTAGACAAAGTGTGGCTGGTAAGTGTTCAGTATAAGCGCTCACCAGCACTGTAGTGCCCCTATTAGCTGCCCACTCTACCCTGATGGCACAGGGATATTGCGTAAGTGTCCTTGAGTGGGGTGGGGGTTAGGTGCCGGATAGGTGCACTGTGCAACGCTGGAGATACTGGACAAAGGCGCTATGCAGCACTGGAGTCTCTCTTCTTTAAAACCACTTTACCCTGGCGGCACAGGAATATTTGTACAAAAGTCCCAAGTGGGATAAAGAGTTGGCATCTTGTGCCTCTTACTGGTGTTACAGATATCGGATGATCGCTGCAGGGCAAGTCCTAATTCAGTTTGCCGGCTGGCAGGATGAATAATGTTCATATAGCGCACGCTCTGCTTCTTGGTTCGCAATGATGGTTGTAGTAGTGTGGACCCTCCGATTTTGCTAGAATGGGGTATGGGTGAACGTAGTAGATTGGCTAGACTCGTTTTGGGGAGCCAGGTCCCCTTTTTCAATAGCTGCTACAGATATTGGACTTACACCACTATCTCCAGCATACTCCAGTATCTCCAGCGCTGCACAGCGCACTTGTCTGACACCTAACAACCACCCCACTCAAGGACACTTACGCAATAACCCTGTGCCATCAGGGTAGAGTGGGCATCTAATAGGGGCATTACAGTGCTGCCGAGCGCTTATACTGAACACTTGCGGTCTACATTACGGCACAGCGCCGCCTGAGCCATTTGCATAAAGGACAACTTACTAACTGTATTGTAAATCACTGTACCCACATTGCGGAGAGGACATTGCCCTGTTGCCACATTACAGTATGCCAGTTAAGGTGAAGAGACCACCAAGCTACAAAAATATATGCCAAATAGGGGAAATATACTTACCAAGGGTGCAGGATATTATTTTGTAATATATTTTATAACATTTTTTAATAATTATTACTTTGTTTTTTTTTTTTTTACATATTATCTGTCTGATGCAAGGGCCCTGCAAAAGACATACCACAATTATCCCCTATTGTGTGCATATGGAAGCATACATTTTCTGTTAAACATGTTTTTCCAGAATTGATTGTGGGTTGTTTTTTTTCCAATTTCTAATCCTGAAATCCAGCAGTTTTCAGTGCGGCCACTAAGCCTAATAATAAGCTGACACTTCCTGTTTTGTAAGGAAAGCCTTTCAGCAGTAATGTCCTTATTATCACAGGCAGGATTACCATGAAAGGTGACACCAGTATATGCATAACATAAGGTCAGTCCATTCACAATAGGTGATGGTCAGAGCTCACCCTACACAATTACCTGAGTACAGGTGGTGCTTAGAAATCTACCCCATGGAGGTCAATGGGTCAGCTCTAGACTATTGCTATGTAAGTCCATGGGGCCGCTGTAAAGCATCTAACTGAATGCTGTGTTGAAATCTAAGGCAATATGGCTGCTTTCATAAAAATGCACAAATTTTTTTTTATATTTGAAAAGTATATATACACACACACTATATATATATATATATATATATATTGTATATATACACACACACGCTATATATATATATATATATATATATATATATATATATATACACACACACACACTGTATATACACACACACACCGCTGAAAGAAAATAAAGTATTACTCACAGAAAAAGACTGTAGTAACACATGTTTTGCTATACACATGTTTATTCCCTTTGTATGTATTGGAACTAAACCAAAAAAGGGAGGGGAAAAAAGCAAATTGGACATAATGTCACCAAACTCCAAAAATGGTCTGGACAAAATTATTGGCACCCCTAACTTAATATTTGGTTGCACACCCTTTGGAAAAAATAACTGAAATCAGTTGCTTCCTATAACAATCAATAAGCTTCTTACACCTCTCAGCCGGAATGTTGGACCACTCTTCGTTGCAAACTGCTCCAGGTCTCTCTTATTGGAAGGCACCTTTTCCCAACAGCAATTTTAAGATCTCTGCACAGGTGTTCGATGGCATTTAGATCTGGACTCATTGCTGTTCACTTCAGAACTCTCCAGCACTTTGTTGCCATCCATTTCTGGGGGCTTTTTGACGTATGTTTGGGGTCATTGTCCTGCTGGAAGACCCAAGATCTCGGACGCAAACCCAGCTTTCTGACACTGGGCTGTACAGTGCGACCCAAAATCCATTGATAATCCTCAGATTTCATGATGCCTTGTACACATTCAAGGCCCCCAGTGCCAGAGGCAGCAAAACAACCCAAAACATCATTGACCTCCACCATATTTTACTGTAGGTACTGTGTTCTTTTCTTTGTAGGCCTTATTCTGTTTTCGGTAAACAGTAGAATCATGTGCTTTACTAATAAGCTCTATCTTGGTCTCATCTGTCCACAAAACATTTTACCAGGAGGATTTTGGCTTACTCAAGTTCATTTTGGCAAAATGTAGTCTGGCTTTTTTTATGTCTCAGTGTCGGCAGTGGGGTCCTCCTGGGTCTCCTGCCATAGTGTTTCATTTCATTTTAAAGGGGTTCTCCGGTGGAATTTTTTTTTTTTTTTTTTTTATCAACTGATGCCAGAAAGTTAAACAGATTTGTAAATTACTTCTATTAAAAATTCTTAATCCTTCCAGGACTTATTAGCTGCTGAATACTACAGAAGAAATGTTTTTTTTTTTTTTTTTTAAACACAGAGCTCTCTGCTGGCATCACGAGCACCATGCTCTCTGCTGACATCTCTGTCCATTTTAGGAACTGTCCAGAGCAGCATATGTTTGCTATGGGGATTTTCTCCTCCTCTGGACAGTTCTTAAAATGGACAGAGATGTCAGCAGAGAGCACTGTGGTCATGATGTCAGCAGAGAGCTCTGTGTTCCAAAAAGAAAACACACACACATATTATATATATATATATCACACACACACATATTCTATATATATATATCTATATATACACACACATATCTATTATACACACACACACTTTGTTGAATATACATTATTTATCATATAGGTCAATGGCAGATGCCACTATGCAACTGTATAGGCGCGCAGTTGTCGCATGCATTCATCATAAGCATGCCATGAACATACTCTGAAAAGATCATAAAAGTACTATTCATCAAACTGACATATGAATCTTATCTATAAAAATTAAGCATGATTCTTTGCGGTCCCTTCTAATGTCCTGATTTGAGGTGTGTATCCATGTAGAGAGGAAAGACTACAGGAGTCTCTCCCAGCTGCTGATTTCTGTGCAGTTAATAGAGTCTTCAGATTCACAGCAAGTCTCCCTTGCACATGAAACACTGCCCTTTGTGTATTACCAAAACTAATTTTCTATTTGGCTGAAAAAGAAAAAAAAGAAGAAAAAAAAAACAGTTCTTTTCTGCCTCCTGTGGATCTTTTCATTATGTTTAGTTCACTGAACTTCTCAGTTATTCCTCTGAGGCAGAAAGGTAAAAAAGACGCAAGAGAGAGAGAGAGAAAAATGAGCTTGTTAGCACATTACAGACGAGGCATCTAGGTGGGTCCTAGAAAATCCCACTGGTGTGTTAACTTATCACTGTAGGCGTGCTGGGAGTGAGGCGCTTTCAATTGATCACTCTTGTTCACACTAGAAACTAGTACAAAAGCTGCAGAGCCACCACTTGACATTAGCGCAAACACACCGCGCAAAAAACAAAAAAAAATAATAATGATTTTACAGATGTTGTGTGGTCAAAACTTGTCAGCTGTTCTGTATAATTGAATAAATATATATCACATTTAACATTAGGAAAGCATATGGTTCTTAAGAAACTAAAAATTAAAGAGGATAAAAACTATTATACAAACATACTCGGAAATATATATATATATATATATATATATATATATATATATACACACACACACACACACACAGTATATATATATATTTCATATATTTATATGTATTTCAGAATATGGTATTATACTCGTTTTTCTCCTTTTTAAAATTGACTTTAACCATATGCTTTCCTAATGTTAAATGTGATATATATTGAATTATACAAAACAGCTGACAAGTTTTGACCACACAACATCTGTAAAATATATATTTTTTTTTTGTACGTGTTTGCGCTAATGTCAAGTAGTGGATCTGCAGCTTTGTACTAGTTTCTAGAGTGAATAATAAATATACAGTATATATATATATATATATATATATATATATATATATGCAAATAACGTAGAGAAATAGAAAATGGAGGCACCTAACTAAGGCTAGGTTCACACTACGTTTTGTACTTACGGTTCCAGTATATGGCTGGGAGGAGGGGGGGCGGGGCTTAATCGCGGCGCCCGCACTCAGCCGTATAGTGGAACCGTATTTAATGCATGTCTATGAGCCAACCGGAGTGAACCGCAGCCTCCGGTCGGCTGCGTTTTCGGCCGTATGCGGTTTCCCGACCGTAGGCAAAAATGCGGTCAACCACGTTTTTGCCTGCGGTCGGGAAACCGCATACGGCCGAAAACGCAGCCAACCGGAGGCTGCGGTTCACTCCGGTCGGCTCATAGACATGCATTAAATACGGTTCCCCTATACGGCTGAGTGCGGGTGCCGCGATTAAGCCCCCCCCCTCCTCCCAGCCGTATACGGGAACCGTAAGTACAAAACGTAGTGTGAACCCAGCCTAACACACCTAGAACATGAAAACTGGCACATGCTGATGAAGATCCATGGTAGTTATCGGTTCAATAATAAAGCCGAGTATATCGGTGGTGCAAGAAGTCCACAGAGTCAAAAAATACAGATAAAGAGAAAAAAATGAAGTCCAGCATCTAACTGCAATGTCTAAAATCAGTGTCTTGAAGCCTCTGAGCTTCCCGCACCATCCCGATCATCCATGGCGGCTTCAAGACGCTGATTTAGACATTGATATATATATATATATATATATATATATATATATATATATATGCACACACACACACATATACACACACTGTATATTTATATACATACACACACATATAGGGTTTAGTATAAATATACAACAAAGTTGAAGGAATAGGGGCTCAGGATGATTGTTACTTAAATTATGTCTTGTCCATTGGGCAAATGGCCGATTGTCAGACAATAAACAAGTCAACAAATCGGCTAATGGAATCCTTTGTGCGGCAATTTAAATTATCACCTCATATTGCCCTGTGTAAGGGATGTATGGCCGACTGTGTTTAATTTAATGGGACACCCATACGATCCAGCGATAGTTCACACAGCCAGGCTACATATTTGAATGACCCTTCTGAAGGCAAAGCAAAAGAGCGCCGATCACAGAGATTGTATACCAAACAAATATCCTCCAGGTTCTGGCAGGATGAAACCGGCGCTGGGAGTCTTCTGGTAAAAACAAGTATATTTATCCATAATGCGACGCGTTTGTGTGGGTTCTCCGGTTTCCTCCCTATGTTTGTGTGGGTTCCTCCCCTTGGGTTCTCCGGTTTCCTCCCTATGTTTGTGTGGGTTCCTCCCCTTGGGTTCTCCGGTTTCCTCCCTATGTTTGTGTGGGTTCCTCCCCTTGGATTCTCCGGTTTCCTCCCTATGTTTGTGTGGGTTCCTCCCCTTGGATTCTCCGGTTTCCTCCCTATGTTTGTGTGGGTTCCTCCCCTTAGGTTCTCCGGTTTCCTCCCTATGTTTGTGTGGGTTCCTCCCCTTGGGTTCACCAGTTTCCTCCCTAGGTTTGTGTGGGTTCCTGCCCTTGGGTTCTCCGGTTTTCTCCCTATGTTTGTGTGGGTTCCTCCCCTCGGGTTCACCAGTTTCCTCCCTAGGTTTGTGTGGGTTCCTGCCCTTGAGTTCTCCGGTTTCCTCCCTATGTTTGTGTGGGTTCCTCCCCTTGGGTTCTCCGGTTTCCTCCCCTCCCAATGCCAAGTTTTTCGGTTTCCTACTCATGCATGTGTTTTTTCCCCTTGGGTTTCCAGTTTCCTACCTGTGGGATCTTTGGTATCCTCCTCATAAATGTGTTTTTTTTCCCCTTTAGGATTCTGGTTTCCTTCCCATGTTTGTTGGGAAGTGGTTTACCCTTGGATTCTCTGGTTTCATCCCACATTAAAGCATACCTATCATTTGCAAACAGGGCCCTGTGCCACCCCTGGTGCGCAGAGCAGGCAAGTCAGGAGCCCGCACAGAGCCCCGCTAGTCCTCAGTGCCCAGAGCCCCGCTAGTCCTCAGTGCCCAGAGCCCCGCTAGTCCTCAGTGCCCAGAGCCCCGCTAGTCCTCAGTGCCCAGAGCCCCACCAACACTTCCTGTATTTGGTCTCTGCACAGGGACACACAGACAACAGCTGCAGGGACAAGACAGCATTTTGTAACCAATTTATATTACAAATATACATATAATGTTAATTTTCCACATGATTATATAAAATGTTTTTGCAAATGACAGGTACACTTTAACTGTCCCTATGGTGCTTGATTTAGGGAAATAACATCAGCCAAACTATAGACCAGGATGTGGAATATTACTGCTATAAAATATGTCTACTTGTGCCAGAATAAGCCTTACGTTCAACCAAATGACTCTCAATTAGGAATCATTGGCTATAAGTACAGACCCTCCATTACAATATGTGCTATCGCACAGATAGCCATTGAATAGGAGATGAATTAATACACTGAACCACAAAGTCTTTACAAACAAAGCAATGACATATCCAATCTTCAGACTTCCTTAGGAGACACAAATTGGATGTCAAATAGGTATGCAAGAAAAGTCAAATGTAATCAACAAAGCTCTTATGTTGATGAATTGCTCAGCTTCAAATCACCATTTTGTTACTGAATTTCCCATCTCCTGCTCTACAGTAACAACTTACACAGGAAAGTACAATGTATACAGGAACGTGCCCTGCAATGGTTGTTGAGTGTGACAGTGGGAATTAGCTGGTTTTTATGTGACTTTTATATCTAACTAAAATCTAATATCGAAACATAGTGACATACTGCTGGTACTGGTTATTAAGCCTTAAAGTGTACCTGTCGTCAACAAAAACTTTTTATATAATGTAGATAATACCATGATATGTATATTTGTAATATACATTGGTTAAAAAAAATTGTATATTTTTGTCCCTGCAGCTATTGTCTGTGTGTCTCTATGTGGAGTCCAAATACAGGAAGTGAGGGTGGACAAGCAGGGCTCTGTACAGTGAGGCTCTATGACACGCCCCCAGCTCAAACATCAGGATTATTGACAAGCCAGGAGCCTGCAGAGCCCTGCTTATCCTTGTCTCATTTCCTGTATTTGGACTCCTCTTAGACACACAGGCAATAGCTGCAGAGACAGCATTTTTTTTCCACCCAATAATACACACATTTTTCATTCAATATATATTACAAATATACATATATTGGTATTATCTACATTAGATCAAAAGGTACACTTTAACCTGTTGGGGGACAAAGGGCGTACAGGTACGCCCTTACTCCCTGGTACTCCGGTGGAAAACTTATTTTTTTTAATTTCTTTTATCAACTGGTGCCAGAAAGTTAAACAGATTTGTAATTTACTTCTGTTAAAAAATCTTAATCATTCCAGTACTTATTAGCTGCTAAATACTAAAGAGGAAATTATTTTCTTTTTGGAACACAGAGCTCTCTGCTGACATCATGACCACAGTGCTCTCTGCTGACATCTCTGTCCATTTTAAGAACTGTCCAGAGTAGGAGAACATCCCCATAGCAAACATATGCTGCTCTGGACAGTTCCTAAAATGGACAGAGATGTCAGCAGAGATCACTGTGTTCCAAAAAGTAAAGACATTCCTCTGTAGTATTCAGCAGCTAATAAGTACAGGAAGGATTAAGATTTTTTAATGGAAGTAAATTACAAATCTGTTTAACTTTCTGGCACCAGTTGATTTAAAAAAAAAAAA
Source organism: Hyla sarda (assembly GCF_029499605.1). NCBI lineage: Eukaryota > Metazoa > Chordata > Amphibia > Anura > Hylidae > Hyla > Hyla sarda. Next base: position 36,253,617 of record NC_079199.1, on the reverse strand, counting down.
AAAAGTTCTGCCAGAGTACCCCTTTAAGGACCAAGGGCATACCTGTACACCCGTGGGAATTTCGGTCATTGTTGCACACAGGGCCGTGATCGGAATGGGATGACTGCTGATATCTATCAGCAGCCATCCCGGGACACATTGCCTAGGGGGGTCCTGAGCCGTGATTCGTCGGTCAATTCTGACTGGCGAATCACAGCTTTTCTGGGCTGATCGTGTCTCTGGTGACCCGATCGCCCGGAAAATAAACGTGATCGGGTCAGGACTGCCTGGACAGTCTGGGCATGCTGGTAGTTGTAGTTTTGCAACACCTGGAGGTGCATTGGTTTCCAAACTGTGTCCCTCCAGATGTTACAAAACTACAATTCCCAGCATGCCCAGACAGTCAGGCATGGTGGGCGTTGTAGTTCTGCAACATCTACAACTCAGCATGCCTGGACAGTCTGGGCTTGCTGGTAGTTGTAGTATTGCAACATCTGGGGGGACATAGTTTGGAGACCACTACACTGGGTTCCAAACTGTGCCCCTTCCAGCTGTTGCATAACCACAACTCTCAGCTTGCAAGTTGGCTGTCAGTGCATGCTGGGAGATGTAGTTTTACCAGAACTTGGGGGCACAGTTTGGTATCCAAACTGTGGCACTCCAGATGTTGTAAAACTACAACTCAGCATGCTTAGACAGTCAGTAGTGCTGGGAGTTGTAGTTCTGAAACATCTGGCCCTTCAGATGTTGCTGAACTACAATTCACAGCATGCCTGGACAGTCTGGGCATGCTGGGAGTTCTAGTATTGCAACAGATGGAGGCACACTGGTGGAGAAACACTGAATTAGTCTGTAACCTAACTCCGTGTTTCCCCACCATTGTGCTCCAGCTGTGGCAAAACTACAACTCCCAGCATGCATGGTCTGTCAGTGCATGCTGGGAGTTGTAGTTTTGCAACTCCCCCAAAAAAGTACAGGGTACATTCACACAGGTGGGGATTTACAGTGAAACTTGCTGTGAACCCGCCCGTGTGTATGTACTCTAAAAATACTACACTACACAAAATAAAAAGTAAAACACTACACCCCCTTAAACTGATCCCCCCCCCCCCCAATAAAAATGAAAAACATTTTGTACAGCACTGTTTCCAAAACGGAGCTTTCAGCTGTTGCAAAACAACAACTCCCAGTATGGCCGGACAGCCAATGACTATCCAGGCATGCTGGGAGTTTTGCAACAGCTCGAGGCCCCCTGTTTGGGAAATACTGCCGTAGCGTAATTTGGTGGCGGAGGAAAAGTGTAATGTTTGCATCTGGGTCTGTCCCTATGCAATCCCTAATTTAGGCCTCAAATGCGCATGGCGCTCTCTCACTTTAAAACCCTGTCTTATTTCAAGGCAACAGTTCACGGCCACATATGGGGTATTTCCCTATTCGGGAGAAATTGTGTTACAAATTTTGGGAAGCTTTTTCTCCTTTTACCCGGTATGAAAAGGAAAAGTTTTTTTTTTTTTTTTTTGCTGTTCTGGCACCATAGGGGCTTCCTAAATGTTACATGCCCCCCAAAAACCATTTCAGTAAAATTCACTCTCCAAAAGCCCAATGTCGCTCATTCCCTTCTGAGCCCCCTAGTGCACCCACAGAGCACTTTACGTCCACATATGAGGTATTTCCTTACTCGAGAGAAATTAGGTTACACATTTTGGTGGCTTTTTCTCCTTTTACCACTTGTAAAAATGAAAAAATTAATAAATAAAATGGGTCTACCACAACATGTTAGTGTAAAAATGAAGATCTTAAATTTTCTCCTCCACCTTGCTGCTATTCCTGTGAAACACCTAAAGGCGTTCGTGGAAAAATTAAAAATGTATAGGGGTCAAAAGATGACAATTTTAAACATATTAATTTTCATGCATGTAGTTTTTTCCATGATTTTTTTCCAGAAGTACGACAAAATCAAACCTATAAGTAGGATATAATTTTAATCGTATGGACCTACAGAAGATAAGGAGTAATTTTTTCAAAAAATTTTACTGACTGCGTAGAAACGGAAGCCACCAAAAGTTACAAAATAGATTTTGTTCTTCAACTTTGTCGCACAATGATTTTTTTTTTTCCGTTTTGCCTTAGATTTTGGGGTAAAATGACTGATGTCATTACAAAGTAGAATTGGTGGTGCAAAAAAAAAATAAAAATAAAATAAAAAAAGCCAACATTTTTAGGTGCAAAATTGAAAGGGTTTTGATTTTTAAAATGTAAGGAGGAAAAAACGAAAGTGCAAAAACTGAAAAACGCTTGGTCCTTAAGGGGTTAATGGCTGTCCTGTTACCCTATAACTAGAGATGAGCGAACTTACAGTAAATTTGATTCGTCACGAACTTCTCGGCTCGGCAGTTGATGACTTATCCTGCATAAATTAGTTCAGACTCTTTCCTAGGACTGTATCCACCTTTTCCAGCCCACCGGAGCACCTGAAAGCTGAACTCATTTATGCAGGAAAAGTCATCAACTGCCGAGCCGAGAAGTTCGTGACGAATCGAATTTACTGTAAGTTCGCTCATCTCTACCTATAACCTTTAACTCGAGAAATAGACCAATAAATAGGAATATGTAGAAACAACAGTAAGGAGAAGTACAATATTTTGTAAATAAAAAAATATCCGTATACAAAATACGGGTACGTAAAAAAGCAAAAATAGGTTACTATGGAAATAAGGCTGCTATCGATATTATAATGGGCCACCAAACTACCTTGTTTACTAAAGTGGGAGCTGACCAGCAATTATGACCTAGATAACTGCTCACCAAACACTGGAGGCATGAACAAAACAAGTGCTGTCCGGCCGGCAATCTGTCCAGAAAAGCTTGCACTTTTATTAATCTACAACGAAGCTTCCACCCAAGCATCGAAGCCACAAACAAGTTCATCTGTCTGGATGATCATAAGGTGAATTACTTAGGGCTTATCTGCATCTCTGCATACGGCCATCACGTCCCGGCTCAATCCAATCTCGTAATTATTCTGAACGTGCACAAAGTTAGATTTTATTACTTAAGAGTAAACTGTGACAAATGACATCGAGAACCACCCGCTCTGTCCTGCTGATAAGGAGCAGATTCGTTTAGACTAATGCACAATGTGCCCCTAGGGGTCAGCTGGCCGAGGTTCGGGAACAATAATCTGGACGTAAATATAATATATACTGCAATAAGAGGTACAAATGGCCTCCAGTATATTACCTCTTCAAAGTAATGAAGAGATGTTTGTGTCTGATCTGTATATTACGTAGATATAGAACTGACAATCTAAAAAGAGGAGAAATTCCATGATCACATCACATGCTATTCAACATATTGCAGGCGGGTCCCACTGCCGGATCCCCACCAGGATCAGATAGTATTGGGGGGGGTGGGGGGGGGGGGGTGCTTTCATGGAGGTTGGAAATGCGGTAGATTTTTTTCGTTACCAATTCTGCTCGTAGCGAGCTTAGCAGCATGGCTAGAATTGTTACCTAGTAGTGTTGGGGTCCTCGGTTCGAAGCTGACCAAGCACAACATTTGCAAGGAGCTTGTACAGTGATCCCTCAACTTACAATGGCCTCAACATACAATAGTTTCAACATACAATGGACCATTGTAACTTGAAACCAGACCCAACATACAATGCTATGGAATCTGCAAAATGTGTCAATGGCTGGAAGAACCGACCAATCAGAATGGACATGTCACTGGTAAAACCCCTGTATTCCTAAAGTGCATGCACTGACTAGTGTCTGGTAGCGCCCCCTACAGTACAGGGAGGTATTACATGTTTTGTACTCTTTACCTGTACCAGGGTTAGCTGCTCCTTTGGGCATCAGGTGAGGGCGGCTCCATTTTTTTTTTTTTTTTTTTTTTTTTTTTTTTTTTTTTTTTTTAAGGACATTGCGTGTACTGTACAGGACCCTGAAGAAGTTTCTTTCCTCTACATAGACCAGTGTTTCCCAAGCAGGGTGCCCCCAGCTGTTTCAAAACTACAACTCCCAGCATGCCTGGACAGCCTTTGGCTGTCCGGGCATGCTGGGAGTTGTAGTTTTGCAACAGCTGGAGGCACCCTGGTTGGGAAACACAGAAATAGACAGTGATTACAGCTCCCAGCAGATCTTTCTTACTTATATATGTAAGGATTTGCTTTATCTATATTAGTTATCTACTTATTTATCTTTTACTCCTCACTTTTTCCTATTTTTAAATGACATTTTGGTGGCTTCAGAACCAATTACCAGGTTTCCATAGAGTTCTGGTCTCAACATACGATGGTTTCAACATACAATGGTCGTCCCAGAACCAATTAATATTGTAACTTGAGGGACCACTGTATATTCTCCCCATGTTTTATGTGGCTTTCCTCTGACCAAGCACAAACTTAAAAGACAAAAAAGAATAAATAAATGTAGATCTATAAAAATCTGCAATTGCTGATCTTTCATCTACTCGCTGAAACCAATACGGAAAATCTGCAATACAGTGGTCCCTCAAGTTACAATATTAATCGGTTCCAGGACGACCATTGTATGTTGAAACCAATGTATGTTGAGACCATAACTCTATGGAAACCTGATAATTGGTTCTGAAGCCACCAAAATATCATTCAAAAATAGGAAAAAGTGAGAATTAAACTAAATGAAGTAGATAACTAATATAGATAAAGCAAATCCTTACATATAAAAGTAAGAAAGAGCTGCTGGGAGCTGTAAATCACTGTCTATGTCAGTGTTTCCCAACCAGGGTGGCTCCAGCTGTTGCAAAACTACAACTCCCAGCATGCCCGGACAGCCTTTGGCTGTCCGGGCATGTTGGGAGTTGTAGCTTTGCAACAGCTGGAGACATCCTCGTTGGGAAACACTAGTCTATGTAGAAGACCGAAGCTTCTTCAGGGTCCTGTACAGTACACGCAATGTCCCAAAAAAGTAAAATGGAGCCGCCCTTACTTGGTGTCCAAAGGAGCAGCTAATCGTAGCATAGGTTAAAAGTAGTAAAAGTAGTACAGAACATGTAATACCACCCTGTACTGTAGGGGGCGCTACCAGACAGCCAGTCAGTACATGCACTTTAGGACTACAGGGGTTTTACCAGTGAATGTCCATTCTGATTGGTCAGTTCTTCCCCCCATTGACATGTTTCGCAGATTCCATAGCATTGTATGTTGAGTCTGGTTTCAAGTTACAATGGTCCAGAAAAGACCATTTTATGTTGAAAATATTGTATATTGAGGCCATTGTAAGTTGAGGGATCACTGTATATCCACAGCAATTGACATCCTATTGAAAAAATCCACAACATATCTGACCCGATGAAAAGCAATTTTAAGGTAGAAAAGGAATATAAAACAAAAAACAAAACAAAGACAAAAAAAACACTACTCAACTGTCCTAAAATAATAAAGATGCAAAGCATCAGGACCGTCTCCTAAAGCATATGAAGGTGTCTGATGGGGCTCTACATTGTTTCTAACAGAAGTGGTTCTGATCAGTGTTCCTCTTATCATTATAAAATGCTTTAGTTTTCAGAAGCAGTGCCACTCTTATCCATGGGCTGCGTCTGGTATTGCAACCCAGCTACATTCACTTGAACAGGGCCGAGCTGCAATAAAAGTCACAGCCAGTAGACAAGAGTGGTGCAGCTTCCTTAAAAAAAAAAAAAAAAAAAAAAACACAATAAAAAAAAAATTAAAAATGAAAGAAACAAAAAAGTTAAAAAACAAAAACAACCCTTATTTGTGAAAACGTAGCTGCACATGAATGCAGAAGTTTGCAATGTCCTCGCATCAGTAGTAAGAGGCTGGGCCAGACTTTTTGCATAAACATTGTACTTGAAAATACTGTATATACTCGAGTATAAGCCGAGTTTTTCAGCCCGATTTTTCGTGCTGAAAACGCCCCCCTCGGCTTATACTCGAGTGAACTCTCCGCCAGTCAATCCCTTCTCAGTGGTCTTCAACCTGCGGACCTCCAGATGTTGCAAAACTGCAACTCCCAGCATAGCTGGACAGCCTTCGGCTGTCCGTGCATGCTGGGAGTTGTAGTTTTGAAACATCTTGAGGTCCGCAGATTGAAGACCACTGCAGCCTTCGTTATTATCCAGACCCCCTTTAGTTTTCTACTCACCTCCCCTCGGTGGGAAGGAAGGGTGGGCTGGTCCGGGCCATCTATGCTGCAGGGACGGTCCGGTGGGGAGGGTTAGTCGTTCCGGGCTGTCCATCTTCACCAGGAGGCCCTCTTCTTCGCTCGGGGACAGCCCTGGACTAGTGACGTTTCCTTGACGACGACGCACAGGGACGTCCGTGCGCAGCAGAGGTCCGTTACGTCTTTGCGCATGAACGTAGCGGAGAAGAGGGCCTCCCGGTGAAGATGGACAGCCCGGAACGACTAACCTTCCCCACCGGACGGTCCCTGCAGCATAGATGGCCCGGATCAGCTCACACTTCCTTCCCACTGAGGGGAGGGGAGTAGAAAACTAAAGGGGGGTCTGGATGACGACGAAGGCCGCAGTGGTCTTCAACCTGCGGACCCCCAGATAATTCAAAACTACAACTCCCAGAATGCCCAGACAGCCGATGGCTGTCCGGGCATGCTGGGAGTTGTAGTTTTGAAACATCTGGAGGTCTGCAGATTGAAGACCACTGATGGAGGGATTGACAGGCGGTGATGATGAAGGGGGGAGGATGATGACGAGGGGGATGATGACAGGGTGATGATGATGGGGGTGTTAATGATGGGGGTCTGGATGATTACATGGGGGGGGATGATGTATTTCCCACCCTAGGCTTATAGTCGAGTCAATAACTTTTCCTGGGTTTTTGGGGTGAAATTAGGGGCCTCGGCTTATATTCGGGTCGGCTTATATACGGTAACCATAATCCTGATAGGTGGCAGAAATAGTGACCTTAGCCAAATAAGCTTCTTATGGCTCCTCCTTGCTGCCAATGAAAGGTTAATGCGAGACGCAGCGAGAAGAGAGATTTTCTATGTCAATCCAAGCCTTCATAATTATCCCAAGTCTGTTCCCCCCCCCCCCCCCCCCTCATTTCTGTCAGCATGTGTAGAATCCCAGGTTATAACCTGCAGATGGTGCTGGGAGTCAGATTCCTCCCATTCTCTGACCCCCT